>NC_048425.1:4620937-4664264 GCF_013103735.1 Etheostoma cragini
GGAGGTGTCCCCTCCAATATACATATTTTGATTACTGCCTTGGGTAAATGTACTAAATATTGAAAATTAAAAAAAATTATTAAAATTAAAAAGTACTCAATGCAGAAAACTAAAAATGCTAACATTTTAGAAACTGGAAACAGTCCAAACAGCTTTCCTTGTAGGCCCGTTATATCGTTGGGTCATTTAATTTATAATAACCTGCACGTGTTTTGTGTGGAAAAATATTAATTTGTGAAGTAGGCTAACTCGTAAGTAAAGCTGTCTTATTATGGAGTGGAGTAAAAAGTACAATATTTCTCTTTGAGATGTAGAGCACTTGAGTACATTTACATTTACAAAGTTACATTCCCAACACGTTCTCACTCCAAACTCGTAAAAAACTGACGTTTGGACAGTGGCTGTCAGCGTCAGAAGCGACGTAACATTTTCCTTAACCTAACTCTGTCAAATGGACTACGCTCCTACCGAGCGCGTTTAGACATGACGCTAAAGGAGATTTTTAGCGTCAATGACAACGCCAAAGGCCCCTGACCAAGCGTCCTTATTTTACGAGATGGGAGTGAGAATGTGTTAACACTTCACCCCTGATCACAGCTGAATAAGCCATAACATATTTGACCCTCAAAACTTGTGAAGAGCCAGACTCCAACATGGTCTGTACCTGCAGGAAGACCACCCTGTCCTGGGTGTGTGCGTAGGCCTCCAGCTCGTTGCTCCTCTTCCTCAGTTGGCTGAGTTCGTTCTCCAAACCCCGGGCCAGTTCCTGAGCGTGACGCTCGGCCTCGCGTTGCCTCGTGGCGATCAGCTCCACCAACTCCGCCTGGCTCTGCTCCACAATGCGCTGCAGCTCGGCATACACCTGCCAGCTCTCCTCCAGCTCCCTCTGAGAGCTGGCCTGCAAAGGACGGGACATGGTGAACACTAGAACGGGGCTGTCAACACCACACGCAGTCCAGTGCAAGCTGAGGCTAATTTAAGTTAAGTTAGCAACTCACAATTAAGTCCACATAAATCAAATCCTCTACCAATTGATATTAAACTCAAAAATAGTAAATTAACCAAATTTGCTATTTTTTATTATTTTACTATTTTAATTTAATCTTCTGAAAAACAGCACCGGTTCTGCTCGCCGGGATTGCAACGGAAAACCAAACAAGAGCTAGTTAAGTTGTACCATGCTGTGCTAAAACCAGCATTAGCTTGGGCTTGGACACAAATTCTTAACAGAAAGCTTTGCTGTGTCCACACTGATATTTTTACTCTATTGTACAATTTGTGTTTTCTGTATTTCCTTTTAAATATTTATTGTCTGCTACATTATGTTACCCTTCTTAAGTCCTACTCATGTGTGCCTTTGTCTGTGCACACACCTTTCTTTTTATATCTTATACTGTACATAAAATCACTTTGAATAGTTGTGACATGTATCCTCGCCTCGCAATAAACCAATATTAGTACAACAAATGTAGCCGGGTTGGACCAGTGGGTAGAGAAGGTGCACGTACAGTACACTTTGAGGTTCATGCCTCAATGAAGAGGTCTAGGGTTTGATTCCGACCTGTGACAATTTGCTGCATGGCTTCCCCTTCACACTCCCCTTACTCACCTAGCTGTCCTATCAAATAAAGGTGGAAAAGCCCAAAAGATAATCTCTAAAAAAACAATAATGGTACAACAAATGAACCTGTGAATGCTGCAGTTTCAGTGATCACAGCTCTTTGTTATGTGTTCATGTGTCTGTCTCCCGCTTGTAAAACTGGACAAACAGGTTACATTTCAAGGCCACGAGGGCCGGTCTGATGATAGTTAGACGTTGCAAGTTCTTAGCAACGCCATCCGGCACCATCAATTTGGCCGGCTGTGGCATAATTTAGCTTGCTGTTCTGTGCGTTGTACAGTCACTCACCCAAGCATCCCCCCCCCCCCCCCCCCCCCCCCCCCCCCCCCCCCCCCCCAACCCCCAAAGGCCGGTGGTCTGCAAAATTTCCCATTAGACTTTTAGATCCAACTCTGCCCCTGGTGTTTGTGCAGCACCCAGGAACACATACAAGCATGGTCATCCTGACATTCAACCCTCTGGTAACTTAATCCTCATTGTATTTGTAAATGTTACAACGCAGCACCTGGAAACTTGGGAAATGTAGCCAATGAGAAAGAAATCGACCATTCAAAACCATCAACACCCTCAATCAAATAGCATTTCAGTCATTTTATAAAACAATTAAAATCTTTTCATTTGTTTGAACAAAAGCAGTGTAATCATCTCTTCTCCATGACGTAGAGGTTTCTGCTCTGAGGGTGTGGCTAAAAACAGGCTGTGGGGGGGGAAACGTTTCTGCTGGTCGCACCGGTTGGACGGCCTCAGACACAGACATGAAGTCTGTGTACGCAAGAGAAACAAACTGCGTGACAACTAGAGCACAAGTGGAATGAGAAAGATTATTTCCAACCAAGCTAAGTTTTGATCCACAGTATGCTGGGTGCTCTGAAACTGAAATGCCATCCCATCAACAGAGCTCTTCAGCAGCCGCCCGCTCATGGTTTGGATGCTTGGATCAGAGAGCTTAGAGAGAGCTGCTTCAAGTGCAAATACAGCTTTACCCCAAGGAGACTGTTAATATTTAACATATTACGTTTAATTATTAACATGCAGTACATAAGGTAAAGTACAACAGACTGCCCACATGGAGAGACTTTGAAACACATGACATGTTAAGAACCTTTTTAAAAAAAAGAAAAAAGCAGTTCCGCACAGAGTACTGACTCAACGAGACTGATAAAAAAAAGTATTATATTATTAAAATGTTACTTCAAATAAGGAACAGTTTTTTTTTTACCAATACTACACTGGTTGGCTCAAGGAAACCTAATATGTTTCTATTATAATACAATATGTTGCTAGTTTTAGCTTAAGTTTAAAGATCAGTGATCTTTTAATGCTGCGTTGGCATCACTATACCACCAAGTCCCATCCTTTGCCATGAACATTTATTTTAAAATGTTTTCATAGCCATCAGCGTATTATGTCTGAGGCTCTAAATTTGCTGCCTGTAAATGTAGGAACACAGCGATGTTTGTACTGTGTATTTATTGAGACACCCGGTCTTTGCAGAAACATTTAAAGGCTCACATCGACTGGAATGATGAACGGTTTAACAGTAAATCCATAACATGTTGTTTAGGATTAATCAAAGCTAGCCTGAAATTAAAGTTCCACTCGCTTGCTGTGTTCACTTTTAGAATTATGAATGAATGTCATGAAAAGTAGACTATTATGTTTTTAACGATTTAACAGTGTTTTTGTCAATGATTTATTTTTGTGTTGAATGTTTTTATGATATACATGGCAACATATCTAGAGGCTTATCCTGTAAACAACCCATTTTTAATTACTTGAAATTATTGATATGGATTTTATCAACTAGGAGTAACTGTATAGTTACTCCCACTAAAAGTCTGTCTTCCAGGCTTCAGCCGACTCACCTTGATGACTTTGATGGATTGCTTGATCTCTTCCAGCTTCTTGGCTCTCTCCTTGATCAAATGTTTGAGCTCCGACCTCTTCTTACCCAGATTACTCTGTGAGAAGAAATTACATTTAAAAACAAAAAGGATTGAGGCTTACTAGAATCAACATCGACACTGCCTAACACGGTGAAAATCAAATGGCCTTGCAGCTATCAGTGAGGCTTTCATCAGCTGTTTATTAGCCCGGATCTAGTATCCAAACCCATTCACTCTTTTATAAGTCAAAAGCAGGCCTTTGTGACCATAGCTCACCATCTTCTTCTTCCACTCGTGGTCAATGTAGACAATGTCGTGGGTCTTGTGCGCGGTCTCGGCGCAGGCCGTGCAGATGCAGCAGTGGTCCGAGCGGCAGTAGACATCCAGAAGTCGTTCGTGTTTCTTACAGATCTTCTCCTCCAGGTTGAAAGTGGGTTCGATCAGACGATGAGATGTCAGAGACTTCACCTGAAATAGACTCAACCAACTCAGGACTGGGGTTTGCCTTTCTAATCTACACTGCCAGTAATCGGCCTCTGAAGCAGAATTAACCACAACCAGCCTACATTCAGATTCAGAAAACTTTGCTGTCTTTCATGACAGAAAATTGTCTTAGACGTGACTCAACACTAGGGTTGGGCACTGTTTTGTTTTAACAATTCAGATTCAGATTCTCCCTTTCGATTCCGCTTTTTATTGATTATGATTCTTTGAGAGGTGAAGTTGAAACGGGTCACATGCTTAATTTACAGATAAGAGAACAATTTTACTTTGATTTAATGGTGATTTTCAGTTTTAATGGGCTTTTTCAATGTAAAGTAAAGCCCGCTTTAAAGGACCGCTCGCTGCAATACAAAAGGCACCTGAAAGTACGGTGGCCGCTACGGAAACAAAAAAACGTGCGTGTGTGATCTGATTTGAAACCAAATTTTCCAACCAACTCCAATAATTTTGTAAATTATTCCAAGTAGGAACCAGTCGTTGATGCCCAATCCTCCTTAACATACAGTGCCAAGAACAGACTCAGAAAGTAAACATATTATAGCTCATATAAATCCTTAACACAGGACAAGAGTTAAAATGCATGTGTGCAGTGTGGCATAGTGTTAATGTGGGTGTGTGGCTCATTTTATCTCTGTAAATTCATGTTGTGCAGAAAAGCGTTTTTTTTAAAATCCAGCAAAATGTTTATTTAAGATTCTAGCTCAAGATTCCACAAAGTCAACTGATACCAAAAAAAGCCCAACATAAAACAATCTTACAGTTTAAGAAATCCAATCAAAAACAAAAATAAACAGGGACCAAAAAGAGGCAAGGTGAAGAGGAAGGAAATTAGATATTTGTTATTAAAAATAATGCTGAAGAAGAAGAAAAACAACAAAAAACAGACCTTTTTATGTTGCCTTAGGTGAACCTCACAGAATGATCCAGGACAGCTCAAACAAGACTTGAGCGCCTTCACCTTCCTTCCAATGCAGGCATCACAGGGAACCTCCCCAGCTTGGGCAAACTCCCAGGAGCCGGACCCTGCAGCGGAGCCCCTGGGGCTCATGTCTGCGCTCAGATTCAGGGTGGATCCCCGCACGGCGTCCCTGGCTCCCACGGCCCCTCCAGCTCCTGGGGCCTGCATCATATCCTGGAACTGGGAGGAGATTTCAGCCAGGACCCTGTTGACGCTCATCTCAGGTTTTCTGGAGTAGCTCTTCTTGCACATGGGGCAGGTGAACTTCTTGCTGTGGTTCCAGTAGCCCTGCAGGCAGGCCTTGCAGAAGCTGTGGCCACAGGGTGTGGAGACGGGCTCCACGAACACCTCCAGACAGATGGAGCAGGTGAACTGGTCCTCAGAGAGGACGCGGCCTCCTGGGGAACTCATGCCTGGGGGGAAAAGGGGAGAAACAGGAAGCCATGCACATTATTTTCATTGATGTTTAATCTGTCGATTGTTCTTCTCGATTAATCAATTACTTGGTATATAAAATATCTGAGAGTGGTAAACAATGTCGATCAGTCCAAGATGACGTCCTTAAGTCCCTTGTCCACAACTCAAAAAATATTTAATTTACTGCCACAGAGGAGTGAAGAACCTAGACATTAATGAAATTTAAGAAGCTGGATTCAAAGGTTTTTCCATTTTTTAATGAAAAAGGACTCCAACTGATTGATTTCTTATCAAAATAGTTGGCAAATGATTTAATAGTTGACAACTAATCAATTGATCGTTTAATCTTTGCAGGTATGACACCCGATAGACTAAATACACCATATCTAGAAATACTAAACCAAGATTGGATTTGGCCTCCACCGATAACTTTATGTTGTGTACTAGGAAAAGACCACACGGCAGTCTTGTCACAAGATATGCATTGAAGTGTGAATTGCTGTGAAACTGCCTGAAAAGAGATTTCAGGACAGCTGTTTAGCTGTTGCACTCATTGATGAACACGATTCAATTATTTGACCAAAACTGAAGGTATGTGTTGAGTTGTTTGTTTCTTGTGTGCACAGTCCAACAGTAAGTCAAGCTACATGTGCTGATGTTGGATAGAAAACCTTTCGAGGCAAACTGCGACTGACAAATAGCTGATCTGATTAAAGTAAAACTTCATTGTAGCCTACAGAGAGAGAAACATACTGAGGATATAAGAGATCATGTTGTGTAGAACACAGGGTCAAAGGTCAGTGTACACAGCTAATCTGTAATTGTTGGGTTCATAGACATAATAAATCTTTATTACGGCGATGGTTTCTTTGATACTGGAGTTAGATTCAGTAACAAGCAGGAAGTGAATTTAAGAGCGTAGCTCTGTCCACCGGCAGGTGAGAAACTATCTGAGGAATGCAGAAACTCAGGACCTTCTACCTCACAGCAGCTAACTGCTTAAATATCTTGTTATTTATGTAATGCAAATGGACGGAGTTCTACTTCCGTAATTCAGGGTTTTTTTTGTATATAAATGTGCTGACAGTAATGTAAAGTATTATAGTCTTTGTATCATGTAACAGCCACTGAGAAATGAATTAGACAAGATATAAACACGTCAGTTAGTGCATCATTTCAGGACATTAAGTCAGCTACAATAACAAGTACACTCGTTAAATATTATCTACATTTGAACATATTTCCAAGCCAAACCAACGCTTTTGCCCAGCTGTAAGTGTTCACCAACCTGAGACGCTGAGATATCTTTTATTGTAGAGAACTATGTCTGTTTGTTACGCTGACATGTAATCCACATGGGACAAACCCTACAGTACACTGTTTTTAACAAAAGACTCCCACAACATGTCCTACAGTAAAGAAGAGTTAATCACTAGTAAAAAAAAACAACAACATGTAAGATAAAGTAGAACTCACTCTGCATTGTTTCCTCTGACATGGAGCAGTCCACTCCTTCACCTCGTACACTGCTATGAGTCACACACTGAGAGGTGCTGCACTCTTCCTGGACCTGGGCCCTCCCACTCTCAGTGTGACACACCCAAACCTTCACACATGCCCTCCCTTTGTCATCACACTCTCTGATTTCTATGGCACTGCAGAGTATGTAAAATCCCAAAACCAACCGGACGTGCTGTGGTCTTTTCTCACACTGAATAGTTCTTATAAGATTCTGATATCACTTAAACAGCTAAATTAATGTTGTGGAAGTAAGATAAGTAAATGTTCCAGTTGAACCAATGTTGAAACCCCCGCCCCCCACCCCCGCTACCTCTGCCATCACAATTTTCAGAGGAGCCACCTCTTTCTTTTCTGTTGCTATACAGGGATCAAACATGGGGTACACTCTGCCTGTAAAGTCGCACTTAGTGAAGGTGAAGATGTGAGTGTTGGCCTTCACATCGCAGAACGACACCTAGCTCTCCTCGTGATCCACAAACACCCCCACCCTCTGGGGAGGAGGAGACAACGTTAAAAGGGAATGCACTTTGTGTGTACCCATTTTCCACCCTCCATCCCTGTGACCGACAGTCCATGGAAAGCGAGTTATGTGTCCACTCCTCCTCGCAGTCCCAAAAGCCGCTCCCAGCCCCCAGTTGGATTTCTCCTTCACCCCGACCCCCCAGTAGTGTCTGCCTGTGGTTAGACTCTGCGTTGCAACAGTGGTTTCCGTGAACCTTGCGGGGCCAGTTGGAACTTTCTGCTTCTTCGGAGATTGCTTGACGTCTTTCCCATCTTCAGAGACGAAGAGCCAAGGCCCCGCAGTGTCTGCATCAATGGTTATGTCCTCTGTTAGAATAGACAGGCTGTAAGAAGATTAAAATGTCATTCCTATAAAGACACCTGACCTTCAGGTCTAAGTGAACTGCTTGTTAAGTTGAAACAGAAACAAATCACAGAAAAACATCTAATTTAAAATAAATTAGGGGTGACAAACCTGCAAATTGCTGTACTTTGTTGTACTCTGCAGGGAAGATAGACCACACTAGTAATGTGATAAATGATGCTTTTAATGTATTAAATGACAGACTAGTTCAATAACAAAAAAATAGCTCAATTTATCAAGCACCTGTAGTGTTTACATCATCCTCAGTGACAACATAATCACTTGTTGTTAATGTGCGTTTTCATCAAACATCTTTTACTCATCAGACACTCCAGAGTCAGTAACGATGAGCAACCAATATGATCACATATTTATTCATTTAGAATTTTAGTCAGGAACGCACTTCTAAAAACCTTCTACAGGAGCTGGGTCCAAAAACAAAACAAGGGCAAAAGTCAGACAACATATTCACACCACTTTTTTTTTTCTTCTTTTTTTGAATGGTGGAGCAAACAACGTAAGACACAAACACATTAATCACTCAGGTTGATTGTGATCTGAGAGTCAGTCTACTCTCAAACTGGACCAATCAGAACCAGTCAGAGAGGGATGCATGCCTCAATAGAAAGGGCAAAAACATCAAGATAAATGGTATACAGGTGTGAATCATAAATCATTCAAAAGAGAACAATGATCATAACACTACTATATTAAACACATGGAGAAAAGTAGAAAACAGCGAAATATGACTTGCCCGGACAGGTATAACAACTAGAGAAAGTCTAAGCTATGGGCCCGAAAGGTTCTGTAGATTGAGTCTGAATCACGAACGTCACAACCACTCGGGTGAGTGTGTGTTTGATGTAATGGTTATTAAACCTTCTTATGCCTAAGCTATTTAGTGTATAGTTGTCTCCTTGTATAACAATTTTTTTAATTACCTCAACCCTGTGATTCAAAATCCAAATATAGACATCATTTCTCTCAGGAGGATCAGGGCTAACAGCATGGATAGATAGATAGATAGATATTTATTGATCCCAAAAAAAGGGAAATTACAGTAAATGTATGCTGAAGGGATGTCACATTAATGTATAAATTGTTATATGACTATAAAGACAAAAAAATACTAAATGCAAATGAAATCACACAGAGAACAATTCAAACAAAAATATCTGGCTTTTTAAAATTGTTTTCCCAAATCTTTGTTATAAGGGGAATGAAAAATAAACTCTGTAACTAAAAAAAATATAAAACTGTTTAGTTTTTTTTTCTCCAAAAAAACTTCATTTGGTTTAATCCAAAAAGTTAGTTGTGTCAATGCATTATATGTCTGCTATTTGACATGAGTAGGCCAGATTAAATTCAACCTCCAGGCCTCATTCTGGCGTCTGTTTATCTATCTGCCAAGACTTTCCAACACACACACACCCACACCCACACGCACACCCACACGCACACGCACAAACACACACACACACACACACACACACACACACACACACACACACACACACACACAAACACACACGCACACACACACACACACTCAGTTAAGGAGGCTGTCCTGTAAGGACTCTCCATTGGGTAAACAAACCCGAGCTTCAAATAATTTCCCCTGATTGGTCGTCACAGCTGTCAGTCAAAACGTTATTATCCAAGATTGCGCCAGGCTAACGTGATACGCGTTTCAGGTACAAAAAGATGATTAATTACAGTAAATATTCATTTAATCGTGAATTTATCACTCTGGAATACTCTTGTTAGTATCTGAAAGCAACTGTCTTTCAGGCCGGATTACTAAGTTTCTGGAAGGGCTACAAAGACACTTGTTGAAAAGCTGTAGCTAACGGCTACGAAGCTAAAAACATAGCAAGATGGGTTGGCAGGTCAAGCAACGCGTAGTGATGAGATATGTCACAGTGACACTGTCATGATGGATTTTAAAAGCTTCTGGGTGGCCTACAATTGTTAGAGAACCTCGTGGAATCGGCACATTTCTCCACTTCTCAACAACAACAAAAGTAAGTCTATATACTGTATTCAATAAGACATAAAACGTATGTTTTGTCCTGTCGCAGGAGACAGCGTCGACTTTAGATGTTGCCTGACAAGATTTCTCGGATGTTACATACCGGTGATGTTAATTTGTCTTTGCTCCAAACTTACTGTTAACAAAAAAAAAAAACACATCACTAAAACCATGTACCTTGTATATCAACAATGGCCATATACTGTACAAGTCATTTCGAAGCTAAGTGTGGGATTTATTCATTTGTACTTGATAACATTCTTCTCCGTTCAAGTGGTTTTGCAATAATCTGAAAAATAATTTCCCAACTGGAAAAAATAATATGACTCCCCTCTCAAGTCTGAAGGTAAAAAGTTAAATTAGGCACACCTTGGTCAGAGATCTGTCAGAGTCGAGAAAATGAAAGCTCAGATGGTCCGAGCTGGAATCTTGCCCCTTATGAGGTCATAAGGGGTAAGGTTACCTCCCATTTCTCTTTTGCCCGCCCAGAGAGTGAGAGATCATGGCTGTCGAACTAGCAAAGTGGCAGTTGGTCAAAGCCACATCCCCAGCCTCCACCTTGCCTTAGTGCCTTTTGGAAAGAGACTTCAGAAGTGGTATTAGGGGACCACTAAGGTCTATATAAAAGCATCCAAAAAGCACCATTTCATAGGATCAAGTAAAAGGTCAAGTGTGTACCGTTGGAATAGGATGAACACTGTAGTGAAATTCCACCTATGTGAGATTTACAAGGTTTTATTTTTGTAGTGAGTTTTTGAAGAAAACCTGCCTATAGCAGTCTGTAAATGTTTCATCATTCTTCTTGATGTAACCCACAAAAAAATTAACTTATGTTTAAATTGTAACATTGCCTTAGGGTATTGTGTGATACATGTTAAAGTATGTTGCCATATATCGTTATTTGGGAGCATTTCTTTGGGTAAATGAGTCTCAGGTGTGATGATTGAGGGAGTAATCAAGGCTGATTACAAACAGGTGTGCATGTGTTAAGGCAGGTGTGCAGAGGTATTACAGAGGAACTGTGCTGAGAGAGAGAGAGAGAGAGAGAGAGAGAGAGGTTGGCCAGAAGCCTTTAAACATACCTTTTGAGTGCATACAATACTAAGCTATTAAAATATTAACTGTTGGCATGATTTCATCATGTTTTATAGTTAAACATACATGTGGCACACTGAATCCTGAGGAGGAACTGTATCGGTGGATGGCTATATTATATAAGGCCAGTAAGAATAACGTTTTTGTTCACAAATAGGCTGATTTAGATTTGCTATTAATTAGTTGGATTCATGTTAAGGACTTTAATTGCCCCTCAGGGACAAATAAAGTCATTTGTATTGAATTGACTTGCTGTAACTCTGAGGACAACCCCTGTTGAAGAAGCTTTTTAAATCAACAGTGTTGACTAGTGAGGGGTCAAAGTTAATTTGAAATGAATTCTTGTGTTGAGTGCGATCTCACATTGGTTTGTTTCCTTGAGTGATTGATTCCTTCGATTCTTCCTGTGTCGATCCAGACTCATCAGCTCCACTTCTCTTCCTCTCCCCGGGAGAGAAATGAGAACATTAGTTGTAGTGGAAACACTTTTTGGGAGAAAACGTATTTTGCAAACACTACCACCATAATAACAACAAAAGTAACAAGAAATAAAAAAACACATTTTACCTTTTTTTTTTTTTTTTTTGCTGTGACGCCGCCTCTGCCCTTACGACTTTTATTTTTTATTTTTTTAAATAGTCCGCAGTCTAACATAATATTTATTTATTTTGATAATACATGTATACTTAATTCTTTTGGTATTTCTGTCATACACAGATATGGCAAGATGATTACTGGCTAATATGCATGTTGTTGTTGTCCAGTGTCGAGCCCTGTATTTGATTATTGAAGAGACAATATATGTTGATAATTGAGCGTGGTGGTTAACAGCTTCATAAAAAATCTTAGAAAGGAAAAAAGGACTAAATCCGATGAGAGACGCTTTGCTTTCTGTTTGAAGTTGAACTCGCAGTGACCTTGGTGGAGAGCTGATGTCAGATATTGTTAGTACAACGCACTTAAGTATGGATTTGTTTTGCTAACTGATTAAACAGTATAGTTTGACTATTAGTATTCATTTTGTGTAGAATTGAAATGAATGGAATTATTTAAGAGCATTCCTTTATGTAAATGAGCCTCAGGTGTGGAGAGTGGGGGAGTAATTAGAGCGGATCACAGGTGTGCAGGGCTTTTAACGAGGTGCGGTTCTGTGCTGACACTCTGTGAGGCCCTGTTTACATGTGCATGGTTATTTTGGAAAAAAGGAGACATTTCCCTTCGTTTGTGCCCTTCGAGTCTTTCTGAAAACTCTGGTCAGAGTGGAGATTTTGGAAATCTTTGTTTGCATGTAAACAGAGACAAACAAAGGTGTAAGCAGCCGAGGAAGTGAAGAAAGGGGAAGTGCGTTGTTGCTATTTTGGGGATTTTGATTGGCTAACGTGGGATTGAGCTTCTCGTTACACTGCCACCTACAGGTTCTGCATGACAACATTGACGGTGGATATCCACGGGTGCGTGTAACAGAACACTTTTCTGAAAACTGACAGCTTTGCACAGTGTTATTATTGAAAACGGAGAGGTTGAAATGTCTGTTCATGAAAATAGCCCCCCACGTGTAAACGTCACCTGACACTTTTTTTTGACAGTGTTTATATGTTGGATCTTCTTGTGTTGAGCTTTAACTTCTCTCCCTCTCCTCTTCATCTGAATCCGGCAGGGAAATGAAAACATTAGTTGTCGTGGAAATACTTATATCTGACAAGTCAAAGTTTGGACCTGATGGTGGCACTAGATGAAAAGTCAGTGGACCACCAACTGTTATTAAATATCATCCTAAGGAGAACATAAATGGCTGTACAAAATCTCATTGCATTTAAAAGTTGTTTGGGTATTTCGGTCCGACTTAAAGACCACCATCGTCATCCCTATGAAATGATAAGATAGACTTTATTAATCCCACACTGGGGAAAGTCCTTTGTTACAGCAGCTCAAAAGAAAAATTCACACACATCACACAACACAAATACACATTAAATAGACATAGGAAAGTAATATAGGCCTACAGAAAGTATTATAAGAAATAACAAAAAAGGGATTTGTTATATTAATAATAGTAATATTAATAGTACAAATGTATTTCTTTGTAAAGATTATTTTATTGGGCTTTTTCCTTTTTATTAGACTGTGACAGTGGATAGAAGGGAAAGGGGGGAGAAAGATGGGGCATGACACACAGCAGAGGGCCGCAGGTGGACTCAAACCCGGGCACCCGCAAAGGAATCAGTCTACATGGGTCGCAAGCTCTTACTGGGTGAGCTAGAGGTCACCCCAATACAAATTTACTTTCACTATAAACCCCTTTATATTAAAGGTCCCATGACATGGTGCTCTTTGGATGCTTTCATATAGACCTTATTCGCTCCTTCTTGCTGTCAGGATCCCTAAAGTCATGCAGCTTTGTTATATTGTAACATTTTCTATGTGTTCTAAATAGCTTGCGTAACAATACTGGATGATTATACAAAGTGTCCATTTTATATCGGTTCAGTGTTCCAATATAATTTTTCGGTTAAATGCAGACATCAGTGTTAAATGTGTTTAGAAGCTGCAATCTTATATTTCCACCACTAGTGGGCAGCCTTGGGCTGACAGTGAGGGAACACCGAGCACCAGCCACTTTAAATTCATGTTGCATTTTTACCCTATACAGAATCTGATGCTGTCGTCCATGGCAACATAGGAGCACAACGATAGAACAGGCTGAGGTGCTCAGGTTATTCTCATAACATATCCAAAAGTAATCAGCTTTGGGGTGAAAGCCACACCATACTGTAGAATCAAGTTGAAGTCACAATGCAGTTAATGTCATTTTCTGCCATTTCTAGTCTACAACTTTGAATTATGTCCCTCAATATGAGACGCCCGCTGAGCTCTCCCAACGATGGATTTGTTTGCTCTGCAACATATCGACAGCATTGATCATTCTCGTTCAATGTGACAGTAGACAGGGTGGTCCTGTTCTAAATATGGCACATCTCCAGGTCTCTGAGATGTTATTGATCCTCCTCACTTCCTGCAAATGTCACTGCATCTCTATTATCGGTTGCATATTATCGATTGTCTTATGTCTTCATTCTCCTAAATATCCATTGAGAAAATGTCTGTGTTTCTGTCTTTCTTCAGCTGCTGTAGTTGATCATTTGTAGTCCAATTTTCCTTCCCTTACAAAACATTTTTTAGAATATTTGACAAGTTGTCCCAAAAGAACTTTTTTATTATGTATTTTTTATTGCTTCAAATCTGTGGTGGAACTTTCCTGTCTTACCTGCACAATTGCGACCACAGCTGTGTGTGTGTGTGTGTGTGTGTGTGTGTGTGTGTGTGTGTGTGTGTGTGTGTGTGTGCGTGCCCGTGCCCACTGCAGAGATTGTGTCGCATGATGTTGTAGAGCTACAATTTCTTGGAGTGGGGGGGTTCTGCTTTCTCTCCCTGTCGCAGTGTCAGTCAAGGTAAATGTATTCCTCCCTCCCCCTTTTACTCTCTCTTTCTCTCTCTGTCTGCCGGCAGCTCTCTTTTCATCTTTTTTTTTTTTACCCATCTGCCAGTCTTTTCTTTTTTACTCCCCCTTTGTTCTTTCCATCTCTGTTTTCATTTTCCACAACCCAATCCAAAGGTTCTTTCAGGTTTATAAATAGAAGCTATACCCTTCTCTTATTCTCTCTATTGCGTCCTTTTTTTCTTCTTCTCTTCTTCCCTGCCATCCGGGACTAAGAACAGTCTCTGCTGAACCTCCATCTCTTGCTTTTATATGTTACAATTTGATGGACTCGCAGGTCTGTCTCAAGACAACATAGCTTTAGGTTACCCACTCGCGTTTCCCCCTTCTGCAGCATCCCTCTCAAACACAGGAAAAACCAGTTAGCTCGCCCTCCATGTAGTTTTCTCACATCTCAGCATGTTGCTTCCTCTGCGTCCTCCCCCTTCCAGCTCACTCCTCTGTGTCATCTCCCGCTCTCCTCCCTCCGCTCTCTGGTTTCTCAGAGAGGGTATCAGTGCTCTCGCTTCCTTCAGGGGATACTGTGCTGCTAGTGGCCATCATTGATAGTCAGTGCAGATTGTGTCACACTTTCTATGTTACTGATAACTTCGCTGTGCACCTGCAACCGGAGGACAAAACCCACAGCTAACAAAAAAAAAAAGACGCCCCCTGGATCTAATCATGTAGCGATGGAGTTGAGAGACAACAGTGTTGCAATAGCACTTCTAATAACACTGAGATTACATTTTAATCCCAGTTGGTAAATTCACTTTGGGATTGTAAAGGAAGTGAGATCAGGAGCTCAGGGGCTGATATGTGTCTTGCTCAGGGGCACTGAAACAGAGCAGGTGCCCATGCCTGAAACTTGAAAGTAAACTAACCCTGCCCCCGTTGAATGGTTATGTAAGAGTATTGGCACAGGCTGCCTGACTGATCGATCATCAGTGACATAACATGCAAATTACATCAGCACCAATACCATTAACAACTCAACTTCATCAGCTCATGCAGAACAAAAGGCAATGCACTTAATGATTTGCTCATTCAAACTGAATAAGTAAATGAGGTCAGTTCAGTTAGGACTTGCATATTTACACAATATGCTTTTCGCTTCTTTTTTCGCTTCTTCAGTGGCTAAAAACATTTTAACCTGTGAAAGCTGATGGGGTTTAATGTATCCAACTTTGTTTCGGAAATAGACTAATTATTTTGCCAATGCAAGTTAGAGGACTTTGACATTTGGCATTTATATCTACACAGTGTGGTGTAACAGGTTTTTACCATTCAAGCTGCATTTGAAACGTCCATCTCCATTTGTTTTTTTGACAGTTTAGAGTGCGAGAACTGCCTCTACAAATGTAGGCCTACAAGCATGCACTCAGACATGCCCTCGGACGATGAGCCTGTTAGCGCCGGATTGGAGGAAATGACCACCAGTGGCCGGTTAGCTTAGCTTAGCAAAAAGACCGGGAACAAGGGGAAACGGCTAGCTTGGTTCTGTTCAGAAATGACTAAATACCTCCCCCGTAAAACAGCCAATCCGTATTTCTTCTGGAAGATGTAACCTGGTAATCAGTGAGCTTCAGGGGCCAGTTGTTCAAATCATTTAATCTGATAATGGTGATTTGAAAATCCCTTTTTCTTTTTTTTCAAGATCAGGTAATCCATCTTACTTTTATGCCGGCTTTTCAAAGCAACATTGGACTGGATCACCCTGATCCATATACACCGTTTTCCAAATGACCAAATCTGGATTACCAGTGCAAAAATAACAAACATCCACTTCCATTCATAATTTCTTTTATGAACCCTCATGTGAGCCACAACAAATAAGAAAACAAATATACATTAACAAATACATTGTGGCTATTTTGAAAACATCTTTGAAAAAAGGCTAAAAGTCCAGTAGTTGTTAGAATAAAGAATAAAGACTGTTCAGGGTTCTTCTTCATCTGAGGAGGAGAGAGCAGAAATTATTTTGGACAGGCTCGTCTTGATGGTTGTTTCTTTGAAATTAATCAATGGTGAGGACTGACAGTGAAATGGAACATATTCATTGTAATTGTTATTGAAATCTGGTTGGGGGATTGTTACATGGCAACAAGATCATTTTTATTTTATTTTTGCTTTACTATACTGTATTCTTACCCAACACTGTCTCTAATCAGCACCTGTTTACTGGTTCCACTTATTATTTATACATCATTCTCTATTTCAGAGCTGTTCATACTGTAATATAATATTTATATAATAACATAATACTATTTATTCCAGCACCCTTTGCACTATGCTCCATGATTAAAGTCAAGTGCAAATAAAAAATCAAATAAACAAAAGTGTATTATTTGACCAATTTTAAAGTTGTACTACATTTTCTTCCTGGAATCCACCTTGACATCTTACCCCCTGTTGGGATCAGGATTATCCTGTTTTTTTTTGGATCAAAGTTATCCAAATCCTACTGACAAGTTTTGAATCCAGATTAAAACTAGGTTTGGATTCTAATTCCTTCTTTCCCTTTTTTCTCCATTTTCAAGATTTGAGCCAATCCAAAAATGTGATCAGTTTACCTTTGAACAGCTGGCCCGAGGGGTTGACAGAGCTAAGCTAGCTGTTTTCATATATTTGCGGTCTTTGTGATAAGCTAAGGCAACCAGCTTCTGGCAGTAATGTTAGCTTCATAATACATGATACACAATACCAGGAAGTTCATAATACCAATCTTACAAGTAGAGTTTGTTCTGTAAATGAAGTGACTTTTTAACATTGAGTGCACCCTCCTCTGTTGTCCATCTCTCAGCAAGAAAGCAAATAAGTGTAGGTCTATTTCCCAAAATGTCAAACTATTTCTTGTCATCCAGAGCCATCAGAAGGTATATTATTACCCAATACTTTCAAAGGCTAATGATATTGTCAATAGCCTTGGTTGCACTTGTGCTTTGGGCTATTTGGCAATTGTTGACACGCTTGCTAACATGCCAAAAAATAGCGAACATGGTAAAACATTGGTCCCCTAAGCATCAGCCTATCATCAGTTAGCATGCTTATGTTAGCATTCAGCTCAAACCGTTGTCTCACAGCGCTGCAACCATGGTTGTAGACTCAAGTCTTGTTTTGCAAAGTAGCAATTCATTCAGTACCAAAGTAATGAGATTGTCTTGTTGTAAGATGCTGAGCCCTCTCCGTGAAGCAGCAGCTTGAAGGTCTGAGCAGAGAGATAATGAGTGGAAGATTGGGAAAGTCTGAGCAGAGTAATGAAAGCTAGAAGCTTACCCATAATTCAACAGAACCATTCAATCATCTGCCAGACTCCTGCTCCTGTTGATTTTGGTGTTAGTCATCACTTTGATGCTTTGCACACAAAATCCGTCTGTAGCTTCTTACATTTTCCCACCTTTTAATTTTTACTCCACTGCTTCTCTAAAGACCGTTGATACATTACTAATTCAAGTCTAAATGTATTCAGCTGTATGAATGTGAGCCAAATCAACGCTCAGAAAGCCAAAACATCCAAGTGGTTAATAAAAGTAGAATTTCTACACTGTGAACTCTTAAAGTCTGTCATTTTTAGCCAAAGAATCATTTTTATTTTTTAAATTTTCTCTCCTATCATTGTAAGGAAATGTGTGACCGTATGTGCTTTCAGTCTCTCCTTCATTTACGTTCACCGTAGCCTACTCCTGCCTGTTGTTGCGTGTTTACGCTCCCTCTCCGTGTGTGTGTGTGTAAATGTGCTGTATTTATATAGCGCTTTTCTAGTCTTAACGACTACTCAAAGCACTTTTACATCATACAGGATACATTCACCATTCACACACATTCATACACTGTGGCAGAGGCTGCCGTACAAGGTGCCACCTCCTCATCAGATAAACATTCACACACATTCACACTCCGATGCAGCATCAGGGGCAACTTGGGGTTCAGTGTCTTGCCCAAGGACACTTCGACATGGGACTGCAGGGCCAGGGATTGAACCCCCAACCTTCCGATTGGCGAACAACCGCTCTACCACTGAGCCACAGCCGTGTGTGTGTGTGTGCACGCACTGTCCCTGGATGGGGGAAGTGAATCCTCCTCCACTGAATTCTTCACTGTAATCTGTATCACATCCGTGTCCGGTAATACCTCTCATGCAAAGACACTTTTGTTGCACGGATGACTTGTGTTTTTTAATGTAATTGAGACGTGGATGCATGTGTATTCAGGGCCAATGTAGAATTTTATTTAAACGGTATTCTGCTTTAAAAGACTTACAGCCAAGAACCCCGCTGCAGTTGACCGCAACATTAACCCCCTTTCCCTTCAGATGTGATCTGATCTAATCTGATGGCGTCTCAGCTGATCGCGTCTCTCCTCATCTTGTACAATTGGAAATATTCTCTGCATTTGTCCTGAAGAAGACGCTGAAAAGCCATGGAGGACAAAGGCGGGCAGCACGTCTTATTGGCATGTGATCGTATGAGACATTTTGACGCTGAAAGGCCTTAACTCCAATTACTGGGAAACTGTTTTCTTTTCCCCATTTGAGCAAACAGACACACTTTTGTTTGTTTAATTGGACATATTTCTCAGTGCTTATGAAGCATGTACAATTATCCTTTTTTGCTCCATGAACAACGCAGGATGACCTCGGACCTTCTTAAGTATGTCTTCAGTCAACACATACTGTATGTATGGAAAAACATGGACTTCTTATGAATTTATAGCCTATATGCTTTGAAGTTGGTGATCAATCAGTCGTTTTACTAAAATTCTCAGTTACACTCTGAAAAGAAATCCTCAAATTGCCCACCAAATTTAATAGAAGTTTATGGGACACAGACACAGTACATAGCTGTAGACAAAATATTATGCCAACACACTTTGGCAAAGGGACCTATAGGCCTTTCCGCGTCATCTTATTTGCAGAATAGCCTACAAACCTCTTTTGAACGCTCGCTGTTTCCGTTTATTTTCAGATGGGACACATACCCCGGTTCATGGGTGAAAGAAAGAGTTTAGGGCATTCAAGCTAGTTTTATGGTAGCCATGGTGTTCCGGGCGCGAGAGACGCACACCATAAAATGACGTCACTACGGCTGTCGTTTCCAGCGTAACAGTGCAGAGCCATCGGCGTTTTGACATGGATGTGTTTACTACTGTTGCCAGGCGGCCTGCTTACCGTAACTCCCGGTTTCTTCTTGTCTACTACTTCTTGCTCATTCACAGATTACTTTCTCTGTAGTACCTCTGGTGTTTCAGAGAGAACTGCAACAAACAATGCGTTGACCATTAACTCGTGACGGGTAATTATAAAGTGACGGGTATACTTTTCAGAGTCTAGTTAATGTTAATGCGTTGAGCATTAACTCGTGACAGGTAAATATACCCGTCACTTTATACTTACTTCCTGCTTTTCTCCTGTAATAATTATTGGAGGCCACATAAGGCCGCGACCACCAGGGCTTTAAATTGACACCTGCTAACCGCCAAATGCGGGTACAATTTACTTTGGAGGGTAACATGGTAAGGCTAGCAGCCAATCTGTCTAGTGATGGATGAAGTGAGTAACTCTGCGTCTGTTTGAATCGAAAGGTTGCCAGGTTGGTCTGTTGTTCGCCAAGGAATTTGGGCGGTGTAGTGTGTTTGGCTTGGAAACGTAATCGTTATCTGGCGACATAACGTAAGTCCATGTTCAAGTGTGTAGGAAATACTTTAAATAAATAAAAATTAACTTGTTTTATTGTTGAAACAATTTCACAAAAAGAGGCTCCATCACACAAAAACTTGCAGCTGACCATCAGTTTATTCACCTTCATGCTTATCTTAAGTAAGTCTTTTATTTTGCTTTTTAATGTAAACACATGTATTTCTGGGGGGGGGGGGGGCACTAAAACATGCAGGTCCTCCTTGGCTCCTGTGGTATGACACATGTTCACACACTCCTGTGTGTCAAGGGGATATGCAAAGACAAAGTGTCCTATTTACACCCTGCATGATTGAGTGCTCTAAATTCCTAAATTCCAGAAGTGTAATGAAGAAGCCATGTCCTGTGATGTCATCGACTAACCTGTTTAAACTGGAACAGCACCCAGAGGGGACTAGATTGAAACCACCTCCTGTGGGGACCCTCATAGCAAAGCATCCCCAGAAGGGTCCGGGTCAGAAGGAAATTATTCAAGCAAATTACATTTACTTTAGAAGCTCTACATCTAACACATGTAATACACCTTTGAAATGGAACATATGTGTCTAATACAAAGGCATATTTTTCCTGTCTAGGTAGGGCCCTTCGTTATTACTATAAAGAATTGACAAAATTGATAAAAGCAAAGTGTGTAGAGTTCAAAGCAATTTGCAGCAAATTTTAATTAGTGCAGAAAACACAGTACAGGGAGTGTTCTTGTGCATTCTCACCTTTAGCCACCATTTCTGAAAGTCCAACAACACATTATAGATTGAAATGTCAAAATACACAGTGGGAATTTATAGCCTAAAACATACAAATATGGATTTCACATGCCTTAACATCAGGAACACAACAAAACAAGTCGGGAGGAGTTCACAACAATGTAGTTATCCACAGGAGTTCTAGAAACATAATTTAACCAGTAATAAATAAGAGCATCAATCATCATGGTAGGGTAAGTGATGAGGGAGTAACAAGATTGTTTGGGTTGTGGGATGGGGCCCTGTAGAGCTTCCTGATTGGCAGACGCCTCCCTGAAAGGACAGTGGTCACCGATTGGACACGCTGTGAAGGATAAGCCCACACCGCAACGCCACATTGTGAACGTACAATCATCGCAAAAACGCAAACTAAAATCCTATGATTTTTGTAGCATGGTTATTTTAGCGGGATGCACTGGATTTACTCCCCTTCTGGTTTGCTTGACTACTTGCTTTGCAGCACTACAGACAACATAACAGAAGGGATGCATAAGAAAAGAGTATCTAAATATACATGTTTTTGTCCTCTAAAGTATGGCTTTGATGTCATTTCTAGGCTGTAGAGCTCTGCCCAAATACCCGCTGTTGGCATGCCGCACTAATTACTTTTCACTATCAAGTGCATTGTGTTCTTGTTGAGTATAACGCATAGTGGATGTAGATTAACATATACAAGCAGAGGAGGATATTAAAAGTCAGCAAGCATGGATTTGGGGAGACACCGTACAGAGACTGACGTGAATAAATGGTTTGTACAAAAGACCTGTCCGCTGTTTGCTAAGCTGTTGTCCGCCGTGACGTCAAAGAGGTTTTTAAGGAGGATACGGGGACTTCACTTAAGCCATCTTGGACAAAGTATGTATGCGGCTTTGCTCCATTCATGATCACAGCAGCGAGACAGGCTCTTTATTGTGCCCATCCTCTCCTGTCATGCACGCAGAGCATGCTGCATTCACCGAACAGCCCCCAAATTTAGTTGCCTTCGGGGGTGGGGGGAGCAAAATGAGGTCACGCGAACAAAGCAAAGCAAAAACAAGGCATTGACAAAGAAAGAAAAGAGAGACAGAAAATAAGATGGGCCAGTGTCCTCATACGCTAGAATGTGGTGCAGCATAGGGGGAGTTAAATGGCTAAAATTAGCTCCAACTCTGAATCAAATATTGGGAAAAAAATATAAACGAGGATGATGCCTTGACAAACCTGAAACACATTGAACAACATGCTGAAGTAGCAGCATCTGTCTTATGAAAACAACTATGTTAGCAAAGTGCATCCACACTGATGACTTATTAAGACTTAATTAGCTGATTAAGAGCAACAAAGGGAAGGTTATTGGATCGGTATGGCTGTTTCTTTGTAAAAGAAAAAAGAAGTGATGTTACTGCTTGTAAGTCGTGAAAAGAGATGTCTAATTTGACTACATGCAAACTCATGACTGACCTTTTAGGGAAATTTGATGGCTTTATCAGCTTTCCATTTGTATCAGAATTTGAATCAAACTCTTTTCTCCCCTTTAACACCAGGCAAACGTGTCACTTAAAGCTGAGGCCTTTAGCTTACACTAATCCTTATTTACTACAAGTGGAAAAGAAGAGTCTCGGATGCCATAAGGAACATGTGTGCAGACCCTGCGGCCTTTAAGTTGCAGGGTCACCTTTTTATCTTTACGCCCCAATGATCTCCCAGCTTTACATCCACAGGGCTCATCCCAAGTCCCGACTCACATTGAAATGACCAGCTTGCAGCTTGGCGTTACTTCCTTGAGTTGTTTCTGTTGCCAAGCAACATTAAGCTTCTTTAGATTCTGACAGGTAGCTATTTACAGCCTCCAGACAGAGACTCTGTTTTCAGTTACATGGATCTGGCTCCTGAACAGTTCCAACGATGAATATTCAGAATCTTTATGTGCAGTATTAAGGTGTTACACGTAGTCATTGTTAAATGTAGAGTAAAAGGACAGACAGTGCAGGCAAAAACATCAGTTTTTTGTAATGCGCTAGGGCTGTTTTGCTTCCATACAACATGTCTTAATTTAGACTAGACGACTTTACAATACATGTCTTCAAAGGCCATTTTCTCAAAATTGAGCCAGACATTTCCACTTCAGTAGCATTTTTATATATATATATATATATATATATATATATATATATATATATATATATATATATATATATATATATATATATATATATATATATATTTATTTACACAGTTTCAAATAAACTGAAGTCATAGTGTTGACTTGGTCCCAATTTGATCCTCAAATCAACTGCTTTTTAGAATTATTACAATGAAACGTTTGGGTCATAAGATTTCAGAGGACAGTTGAGACTACCGTTCATTTAGCCATTTCAAAGCCCCTGAAAACATCAACGTAAACTCCTTTTATTTTGAAGTAAAATGTTAACTATGATTTGTCTAAATCTGATTGTTTGTCTCACAATTATTGCTTTTTTCTTTATAGTTTTTGCATTGACTGTGTTTTCCATTGTGTCCACTTAGTCTCCCGACATTTCTCATGTGAATCAAGCAAAAGACTTTGGCTGAACATAGTGTGTTCAGGTGTTTAAAAACAAATTCAGAATAAAGGCTACACACCTGTCTGCAAATAGTGTACACACACTGCCTTAGTGTACAGTGAGCAGTGATTTTGAACAGCTAGGTTTAAAGAAGACAGTTGCATAAAGGAGGTTGAATCTCAGCAGTGTCCTGTAAGCTTATCTGAGCTGTTTTCTTACTTGTTAATCCGATCAGCTAAAGCACAAATGTATCTACACCAGACAGGTGCACACGGATTTGAACATTTTTAAACATTTAAATACAAGCTATGCTTTTACTTAAGGTTTCTATTCAAAATGCCTGTTGAGTCAAATCCACCTAAATCCGTATTTACTAAGCGTATGTCGGGTCATTATTAGAATTCAAATTCTAATCCAGTTAAGGGGAGAAAACGGGGTTTGATATCAAACTCAGGTGATGTCGTTAACAAATCTCCCGCTACGCTGCGAGGGAACGGGGGAAGTGGTCGGACGATGACAGAGTAGGAGCGTTTCGGCGGTGATGAAAGCAGGTTGCGCTTTTTTTTCTTCTTTTTTTTTTTTTGCAACCGCTTCTTGTCCTCGAAATAGAAAAGAGGTTACATTCCAATAATAATGTAGGTAATTAGTGAGATTATTATTAAAGCGATTGAGAGTAAGTCTGGCTTTTTAGAAACAGTTCAGTGTGCTACATACATCGAGGGAGAGGGGAGATGGATGAAGCAGGTGTGTGTGTGCGTGTGCTGTCCCACAATATTTGCAGTATGTGTACATGGTAGGAGTCATTAATTTGTACAGTGTGCTTCCTATTTACTGCTGCAGTCTCATTCAGTGTCTTTCTTTCCGCCTCTGTCCGACAGCTGCCGGGTCTCTCTTTCTTTCTTTGCCTGTCTAAAGGTGACAGGGCTCAGGTTCGCTGCTGGCATCTACTCTGAATCATTACCAAGTGTTTATTTAAGGATGAGGAGGTTTTGGTTACCCACCAGGGCACTGAGAAAGCCAACACCGAGCATGGTTGAGAGCCCTCAGGGTAGACAGACACCGTTTAAATATTATAACCGACTCACGGTGAAGAAGCAACCTGATGCCAGTTGTATGGACAAACAAACGTCTCGCTATATTTTGAGCCTGGTTTCTGGCCTGCTGGAGGTCGAAACTATTCTTGGTGGTGTAAAGATAAATGTACCAAGGCCTTAAGCTGTTGCATAGTAACAATGCACACTGTATGGTCTGTATATAGCCTCTGTCAAATTATTTTAAGAGACTAAACTGTTTAGTCTATCCTGGAAAAATCTTTACTCAAGGTCCCCTTACTACCTTTTTCCAAAGCTGTCAACTGCTTCTCATTCGTTCCCCAGTGGATGAATATATCTCAACTCTCATGTCATGCCACAATCCCCGTGAGGACTGAGCATGAGATGTGGTTCAAAGCCCCAAGAGTTTAAACCACTTTTGATGTTTGCTGCGCAAACCACCGGGTTCATGATACTGCAAAACACGAGGGCTTTCATCAGTGGGCTCGATCAGCGTTTAACAGAAATGTATTAAAATAAAATCTTCAAGGGCCTTGCTTTAACTTTCACAATCAATTTAATCCAAATTTCACAGTGCAATTCTGAAACTGCATCCTTTTTTTTTTTTTAACGGGCGAGAACTCCTTTCCATCACTTACTGATCTCGCCCTGCACCAAATTGCCTCCGACTGTGCTACTTAGCAGCCGGTTTCCATGACCACCATCCCCGTCACCTGTGAGATCAGATTGGCAGAGGCAATCCAATATCTGGCCTACACGTGAGGCGCTGCAGAGGTGATTTTACACCTGAGACAGTTAGTCAGGGTTGTTTTCCTCCTTGCAGAGACAGAGAGATAGACAGAGAACGAAAGAAAGCACGTGATGACGGAGGAGGCGGAAAGAAAAGAAACTAGAGAATGTGCTTTTGTTTCGTTTTTTTTGTGCGTTCCTCTTTCCTCGTCGTTGAAAGACGTGTGCTTGTTCTGTCAGTCAGCAGAGAGAAGTGCGTCTCCTGTTTTTAAGCACAACTTCTGTCTGCTTGTGTGCTGGGCTTGCGTTGCATCTGCCGGACATAGCGAGGACAAAAGATAGGACGTTGCATGTTTTGGGACCATCGAGGGACACGCGGGTGACATGTAGGGACATTTGCAAAGGTTAATTTGGTGATGGGAGGTTACAGTATTTCGTCATGCTAGATTATAAATTCCAAATCTTCACCTCTTTTTCCTCCTCCTCCCCCTCTTTCTTTCTTGCCCTCTTCCTCATCCTTTATCAGTCCATCTCTCATGCAAAAAGGCATTTCATGACACTTTGCATAATGAGAATAAACCCTGAACAATTCCAATCTCTGCTCCACCACGCCTCCCCCACCCCCACCCACCCTGCCAACAACTCATCTCAATTGTTTACTGTAATTCTGTACATCTGCGGAAAGTTTTTTTTTTTTTTTTTTTGTTCTTTTTGTGTCATTTCATTTTCTTTTATAATCAGTCACTCTACTTCTTTTTCTTCTGGAAACGTCTGAACTGGTTCTGGATAGCGAGCGCTGCCTTCTCTGTCTCCGGTGCCTCCAGGTCGATGTCAACCTCCTCCTCCTCCTGTTCCTGGGGCTTCACTGCCGATGCCTTCTCTGGGGGGGGGGGGGGAGCAGAAGTAGAGGTTGGAGGTTAATACACAGCAAAGTCAACAGGAAGTGTCCACAAGTGATTCAATCTGTCAATAATTGTCTTTATTAGCAGTATTTTTATCAATTTTCCTACTACCTAACTAGGTAGATATGGTGAGTTCAGGGACTAATTTCAGACTAAGACCCAAAATAAAATGCCTGTTATAGCCCAAGAGGCAGTTTGGAACCACTCAAGCCTTTTCCAAAACATCCCCAATTTTAAAGAAGTTAAAATGACAATAAAGACAGAGAAAATAAAGGGGATAAAAGCTACAGACTGTAAATGTAGCTAAGTGACAGTAACAAGTCAGTGTTTGATGGTGCTTTAAAAACCACACTGCTTCTAATCTGCAGTGAACAGTTGTATGGACTATTATGTCAGTTGTGAGGAACAGCTCATTTCTTATAAAAAACAAAAAAGGCCATACAAAATATTCAGTCAACAAAAAAATGGATGTTTGGTGTGTTTAAAGGTTATATTGCAACATGTTTCCTAATCCCCAATTTCCACGGGGTGCGGAACGGCTGTGGATCCGGAGTCATTAGGTTCCCATTAAAGTCAACGTGTGTATTTGCACTGACTGCTGAACCAGCTCTACCCTCTACTCCTCTGGATGGAAACAAACTGTTGGTTTTGGGGTTCTATTCTACATAAATTTGCGAGATCTCGTGGGTCCTCGAGACTTCAGCTGTCACTCAGTCAGTCTTCAGCCGTCAGCAGCGCAGCTGATCCGTAGCCGTTCTGCAACTGGTGGAAATTGGGGGTAAGAGGTAAAAGCCGAGTTGATTTTAGGTGACAAGTAAGGATGATGAAGATTTTAAAGGACTGGATTGGGGCTGCACAATATGAGGATATGCAATTGCAGTATGATTCACAATATTGGAAGGAATGATCATTTTTGTATCATTACTCTCATTTTCATAGAAAAACATCTAAAATATCTAAAAAAATTAAAATGATCATAGCGTGTATTTTTTGTGAGAATCTGCACCAAAGATTGTTTTTCTGTAGTCTGTCGGAGAGGATTTGTAGGCTGGGAATGGTTTGACACATATTATTATTATTATTATTATTATTATTATTATTATTATTATTATTATTATTATTATTATATATTAATAATAATTATTATTATTATATGAATTACTCAAAGGGTAAAGCCTATTTTTGTTTACTGCTATGTGAGTTAACTTGACTTTAAGTAAAGTACTGTATATTTTTTCATGTTGTTAAGAACATTAGTGCAAAATGAAAACAAGGCGCGACGACCAGAAAGTAAAGCGTTGTCCAAATGATGTAAATATTTCCGCAATGCAGTTTGGCCGTTAATATTCCAGAATTGCAATAGAAACGTTATACAACTTTATATGCGACAGACATTTGGTTTTGATGATATTTATTGTCATATTGCCCGGCTGCAAGGCACCGCAGCCAGTGTGTTACGGCTAGAATGGAAAACCTCCATGAACTACAGATTCAATTCATTTAAAACAGAGATGAGGAGATATCTGTATGTAGTCTGGGTTGGAGTTAGATATTTAATGAAATATTTCACAAAACACAGAAAAATAATAGGAAACATCCCTGAAAGGAAAAGAGGAATATGTGGAGCGGAAATATAAACTGTGGATTCACACGAGACCCGACCTCCTTGCAGTGGCTGATCTAGGCCGGTGGTGCATTGATACACAGTAAATTATGCAGTGCCGGATTGGTTATTGATGAGAAACGTTGCAGAAAAAGTGAAGCGGAAGCCAACTTTTCCTGGCTGAGACACTGGTGATTCCTGCCAAAAGACTGCCTTGTCTTGGTTGCTTAGATCATGGAAATCAGTGGTCTGACCTCCATAAAACAGAATGTCAAGTTTTAAGTATTGTGGGAGCTAAAAGAGGGAGAGAGCAGGGCAGAGAAAGAAAAAGACGGAGCTAAACAGAGAAGACTGTTTGAATGTCTTTCAGACACTTCTGCCACTTGGTGATGTGTTTGATTCCCTGGACAAGTTTGTACTCCATAGTGACTGGAAACAAATCTAGTAACCATCTAGAACTTTGACTTTTGATATGTACTAACCATAAAAAGCAAGATGTACTTTAGCACCAGTTATACCCTTTTGCGTTATTTAATAAAAATGATTATTAAAAATAAAAATAAAAAGTACTTGAGTCTTTCCTAAAAAACAATTATTTTTCTTTGTCTATGCCAATGACTCAACTACAGGCATAATGTGAGTCTGAGAGTAGAAATAAGTACAAATAAGCCTGAAACTCTTCAGAGGAAAGTTACTGTCTTTGCTCAGCTGTTGATGATAACAGCTGATAAAGGTTGGCTGAAAAGTTGCCAAGTTGGCCACAGTGACATTGGTCACATTGTTTGCCAATTTTCCTGCAGAACTTTTCCTCTGAAGAGGAAAAAAAGCATGTTTCTAATGTTATCAGCTGATTATCAATCCTTATCACTACCATACTAGTGCAGCAAGGCCTTACTCTACCTACTAGTTACCACCTATGGGATGGGTCAGACAAACATAGGGTTTTCACCCAGGAGAACGGTGTTTGTGTCCCTTGTAAAACCAAAAATTCAATTTTGACTTTTTTTAAATCACGTAGGCTAGAAGGTTCACATTCTTAACTAACATTTCTCACGTAACGTTCTTAACTAATGCCACAAACTATCTTTACCTTTACCTAACCATGTTGTTTTGTTACCTAACCCTAACCAGTTGTAGTTAGTTTTGTTTGAATCCACAACGGGACTCCTAGAGTGTTACAGAGTCCTGCCAAGGAGTCTTGACCAAACTAACAGCGACCGTTGTTATTTGAATGGATGAGAACAGTTCCTGGACCTACTAGGAGGGGTAGCCGGCCTTTGTGAGGCCGATAACTATTGATAATGCTCATTTAATGTAATGATAACATTGGAAACGAGGGAAGAGAGCAACGGATTCAGGTCTCTGTTTTAGCTACAAAGGGAAACATCTCACTTCTATACTATCTTTGTTGAGAGTTGCACATACGCAGTATCAGGTAATAACATCAGCTAGCTACTGTTTTTCCTACTTTGGTCAAAACAAGGCAGAATTAGCTGGGAGACTTCTTCTAAACGAGGGAGCGCTTGTGGAATACCGGCAGAACAGGGACATTAAGTAGTTCTTTTGGAGATTATGGTGAACTAGTGTGTTGTAGTACTGTTTTGCCATTAACAACAAGCATGCCAGCACTAGCATGTGCTACGGTTACCTCCGGTTACCTCCGGTTAGCCCCCCCCCCCCAAGACTGGAGGCAGAGGACATTCAGAAATCGTATCTCACTCAAAAGGAATGGGTAGTTTTTTTCCCTTAAGTTTGTATGCGTGTGGAAGCACCAGAGACACAAAATAACACCCCAAATCCCAGAAAAAAAATGCTTTTTTCGTAATATGGGCACTTTAAGCAACCAAAAGCTACTTATCTACACTACACCTGTAACTTAATCATCATGCAAATTCTGCTTTGGATTCAATCTAGATTAAAAAAAATGTTATTGCAGAAGACCAACACTTCTCAACAAAGCAATACGGACATCATTACAGAGAGGGTTAACAAGAATACTCAAACATACCTTTGTTGTCTGCTGCAGTCGTCTGGCTGCTGTTAGCAGAGTTAGTGGATGCCAGCTGTAGAGAAGAAAGAACAACACTTTGAGCAACACGTACTGTCACTGTAAACATTACACCGTCACATTAATGCATGCTCTTTTGTTCTACACCTGTGAGGAACTTCCTGCACCAGACACTTTGGGAAGGACAAGCACACTTTCGAAAAGCATGTTGTGTGATGCAACGTATGCTACTGCACAAAAAGCAACTTCCCGATTGCCAAATTAAAGTGTTTTCAGGCCTAATTAAATCGCCAAGTGTCATCATTTTATTAATAAACATTGCAGCACGCACACACAGTGGATAAATCTGTTCTCAGTTCTGTTACTGCCAAACGGTACAGCCTAATAGTCTCAAGCTCAGACACACTTCCTGGCAGCTTGGATGAAAAGCAGAAGACTCTGTAGTGTCTGCTTGGAACCGTTCGAATGAATGTGAGGGACTCAAAATAACACATTCACTGTGCAGGGCTGAATAAGTGTGAGCCAAGTTCATCCTGCTGTATCTTGCCAAATTTGCCACAAGTTTAAAAACAAAGGTATTGCTCAAAATACGGTTTTAAAATCGATGCATCGGTACTGGTATGGAAAATGCTTGAACGATCGGTACCATGACAAATGACTTCCTGTTGCTTATGGATTTTTTGGGGGAGTGGAAGATGTGAACCCAGTGTTACATTCTCCTCTAAACAGTCTTTTTTTACTTGAACACTTTGTCTTTCCCTTGTTGAAAATGTTATTTTTACTCTGACCTCCATTATCCATTATTCTACTAACTATTCTTCTTCATTTTCTTTTTTCTTCTTTTTTTTAAACTTTTGACTTCTGTCCTTTAAGCTCTACTTCCCTTTCTGCCACCACGCATTGAGTGTTACTCTTGCGTACGTGTGAGTGAGTGAGTGATACAGGAGAGAGATGAAGGAAAACTGACAGCGGGACATGGACCGAGAGGAGGCGAGAGATTTTGACAGATTCTGCGATTATGCAATATCGTGTCTGACAGAAAAAAAAGAGAAGTCTGCGTGTGTCGGCATGCATATTCATGTGTGAATTTAAGTGTGTGTACGCACGTCTATCCCTGCTTAACTCAGTCCTTATTGCACTTTATGATCCATGTAGCAAATGGCCCATGCATAACACAATCTCCAACAGGGTGTGAATAAGTTTGTGAAGAGAGGCCTGTCATTCCACCCCTGCCAATAACTCAGCGCGTGTGTCTGTGTGTGCGGGTGTGTGTCTTTGTCTTTGACTACAAGCATGCATGAGTGCATGTGTGTGCGCTGATGTGCTCATTTTGTGTGGGAGTCTTCTCTGTGCTCATACAGTGTGTGAGCACGACGTGTGTGACTAATGTGTGTGTGTGTGCACACGTGCAAAAGAAGCCCAACGGGTCAACAGCCAATCAGGAAGCCCACATACAAAGTCAGACAGGAAACAAAACTAATGTTCAGTGACTGCGAGTGTATACAGTATGCGTCTGGTAGGAGAGAGAGAGAGAGAGAGAGAGAGAGAGAGAGAGAGAGAGAGAGAGAGAGAGAGAGAGAGAGAGAGAGAGAGAGAGAGAGAGAGAGAGAGAGAGAGAGAGAGAGAGAGAGAGAGAGAGAGAGAGAGAGAGAGAGAGAGAGAGAGAGAGAGAGAGAGACTGGTGTGAAAGGCATCTAGAGGGAGAGAGGGAGGTTAAGGCAGAGGAGGGAGATAAGAAATTCAAACAGGCAAGGAGGAGAGAGGTAGAAACAGGGCGCTACAGAACTGAAGTCGGAAAGACAACCATTTCTGAGCAACTTTTTATATCAAAAATGCAATTTCAAAGTGTAAAATTGAATTTGCTGCAGGCGGTGATAATGTGGTTACTTTTGCCAGCTATACTGTAATGGGACTTTTTTCACAGCAGACTTTTGCCTTGTCATGGTAGAAAAAGCACAGATGTTAGTGTAAGTGTCCCAGTACAGTTCCAATTGTCTGGAAGTGAGTTAGTAGCTTAACACTAGGATCATTGAACCAAATAAGCTTAATTTAATTAAGCCATCAATAATAATAATATAAATAATTGTTCTATTTACACCTGTGCTTTATGTCAAAACGTCTTCTGTGAAAAAGACCTATGACAACATTATTGTGCGAGTAGTAGCTGTAGCTAATTACCGTAAATTCTGTCTCTATGGCCATACAACATAAAAAGCGTGGTTAACATGCTCTCATGCTGGTGTCACTAGCGCTTGCCTAAAGGTGATTTTGGAACAAACGAAACAGCCGTCTGTATAATTTTGATGTTTAATAAGAAAAGGAGTTACCAAAGAGTGGCAAGACTTTCTCCAAATAGTTCTAGGGTCTCCTCACTCCAATTTCAGACAGCAAGCTAGCAGTTAGCTAGGTAGTTCTTGAGTGTTAATGATTACACATAGCTGTTAAAATCTCCTGTTTAAATTGTAAAGCCCATGCCATCATTATTTTAGGAATACAGCATATAATTAGCTGATACAAATCAGATTTGGGGCCCTGGAGCAGCTAGTCCTATCTGTTTTTGACACTATCACGTTAGCTTAAGCATCTTCAATAGATTAGGGTACCAGATGTCCCCGGTTTCGGTGACCAGTCCCTGGTTTGAGCTGTCGCCAGAAAAGTTGCCGGTTTTCCGACTGACAGACCTGAATTTGGAATGAAAGAAAGAAAGCGTTGACCAAACGTATAGTCGCCCACCCTACACGTCCAGGCTCAAGACTGCCAGAGCAAGCACTGCTCAGAACTCAGATGTTCCAGAATGCCCAATTGCCCATAAGATTCTTCTTACGGCAGCGCAGTAAGAAGAATCTTTGCCCTTTACGAGACAGCTATAGTGGGCTTCTTTCATCCATTCATTCATTCAGTAATTCATTCATTCAGCCAGCTAGCTCTGACAAGCGTGAATAGTACAATATGCTTAGCAAGCTTTTTAATAACATGCTATCGATTGATGTTAACAATACGAGTAGTCTAATATCTCAACCAGAAGTGGTCTTGTAGCCTATGTGTTATTGTTTATCATCTATGTTATAACCTTTATTTAACCTGTGTAAGCTGTGTATGATCTACAATTTGCAATAGCTATTGCTAACATTATTAGCAGTGATACCGCTAACAACTAACGATTACTTTGGCAAACTATAATAACATTTCAGTTTCACTGGAGCTAGCTAGTAAAGGCTCTTGACACACCAACCTGACGGCCGACCATCGGCAGAAAAGGCCGGATCAGTCGACTCTCATCGCTCCAAAAAGGACACAACGCCAACTCGAGTGTACGTTCTGCCAATCCTACGCCCTTGCTTTCATTTGGTATTGTTTCAATAGGCCTACAGTAGATTTCTTGCCTCTTTGTCATTGAACTCAAATGTTTTCTTGCCATATAATGTCAGTGAATCAATTATGTTCGGGGGGCTTCTGAAATATCATTGTTAACATAATTAACATACCTAACATGCTATTTATTTAACAGGAATTAAGCACTAACAGCAATTAGTTAACAAAACCAGTTGGATTTGGTCCTTGTAGGGAGAGTGAAAAGGAAGGACAGGTGGACAGGAAGACAAGTGAAATAGATAAGAGCAAGAAAGGGCAGTGAGAAGAGAGTGAGAAACTAAGGAAGAGAAGACTGAAGGAGTAAAAGAATAGGTCCTCATTTTAAGTTCACACAGATACAAACATTAGGCCTACCTGAAGGTATTTACGCTTCTGAGCTAAAAATGTCCCCGGATTTTGTCTCCGAAATCTGGTCACCTTAGTGACTCAAAACAATGTCAGACATGACGTAGCGTGAGCTAAATTAGCTGAATTATTTCTTAATTTATCATATTCTATTCATGTAGAAACAAGATGAAAGAAAAACAAAAACCTAAATATCATCTATACAAATATGTCTTGATTAAAACTATGTAGATTTGATTTGTTACTGGCACAGCCTGCCCCCTTTTACGGTAGCTTCATAGGTAATCTGTGTGTGTAGCAAATTTGTTATGGGAGTAATCCTGCCCCAGTGTGCGTGATAAAAGCCAGCACATAGCCACAGCAACAGTTAAATTCCATGCAGTTTAGGGTGGTTAGGTGTCTACATAACAACTGGGTGCAGCATGATAGTTGTTTTGTTGAATGGCTGAGTGTTATGATGCGTTAAGCTGCAGCAGAAAAGTAATAAAGTCTGTCTTCACACGATTTCTTTCCCCATTGTTCACCGCAGAGTTGGCCCAGACTGTTGAAAGCTAGTTACCAGCTACGTGACATGATACAGTAAGGAAAAGAAAAGTAAATTAACCTAAAATCAAAGCAGCTGATTTACCAAGGTAACATTTAATGGAAACCCATAACAACATTGGTGATAAAAATCCCCATTTGATTTTTTTTTTTTTTTTTCAAATTACTCAGCCCTCATTTGAGGGAGAGCATCTTACTGCAGCACTGCAGTCATGCTGACACATCAAGGCACCAGACACACAGGAAAATGTACAAACAGAAGGAGAGGCAGCAAGACTAAGGGGATGAAACAAAAACCAGTGAGAGACTGTGAGGTAGAAAGAGAGAGCGAGAGAGACTGCAGAGATGTATGAGCGAGAGTGTCTGCAGCAAGAGGGTGAAACACTGCGGAGAGAACGAGGGAGGCTGGGTGTGTTCAGCGTTAGCACACATCACACGGGGACGAGGGACGAAGCTTTGGGTGAAACAGGCTTTTACTGGGAAAAGGATCCTCTCTCAACACTGAGTCTGATAAGCTCGGTGGGAGAGACGTTGGCCTTGACAAACACGAGGAGGAAAACCAATAACCATAGGTGTCAAAGAAAAGGGAGCAGGAGTATGAAAAAGACATACAAATAAAAACGGGTGACACATTGTTCACATTTAGAGCACAAAGGCGCCCTGAAATGTTTGAGAATTCACTTTTTTTTTAATGAAATCAAGCTAGTTTTTTTGGCAGTAACTGACAATGTCAATAAAGCTCATTCAAAGAGCAACTTGGTAAGGAATTTCCAGGGCTGTCAGAATCCATTTTTATCTCCTTTCCTTGTCCTCTAATTCCCTCCTGGATCCATATTCTTGTAGTGTGTTTGAGTGGCTGAGTTTTTATTCAGGATAGTAGAAGTTTTGGTATGTGTGAAGTTGTTGACTTGCACACATCACTATGTGTGAGTGACGGGCGATTAAACGGGTACGTAGGCATCTAGTTGAAGTAAGATGGAGGCGGGTAAAAGTCCCCGGGTTAAACGTAATTCCGGGCAAAAGACGTTTTCCTCAAAACACAAATGAGAATGAGGTTTAATGTCATTTTTGGAAGACCAATTCAAGACACCCCGATACAGTTGGTACCATTTTGGAGTCCACCAACTGTGGGGAAAATCTCATATGGTTGATTTCCAAAAGTGTGCAGATAAAATAGTCCGATTTAGTTTACAGCTGATCTCAACATAACATTTATCGGCACTCGTATCTCTGCCTCTGATTACAATCTCCCTCATAGTCGTCTCCCCGGGCCTCGCCCCTTCTCTGCGGACTCAATTCAGGGTGGCAGTCAGTTTTTCTTCCCTTTTTGAAAACCAAAACTAAATCTCTGTGAGCTTAAAGAAGGTTGTCAGTCTGTGTGCTAAACCTGCTGGGAAATCCTGCTCGAAAATAGCATGTCAGAAACTCTTTTCCCCTCCCAACCACCATTAGTGTTGAAGGGCACTTAACCCCCTTTTGCTCCAGTGAAGCTGCTGTGTGATCGACAGAAGATTAATGTTACTGTGCTGCGCCGCTTCCCGTTAGAAGTAACTGTATTAATGTGAAGTAGAGCCCCCCTGTTTTCTTCTCATTCAGCACTTTCCTTTTTCAGAAAAAAGGAATCCTAATGCTTCTAATGGTGTCAGAGATATCGCTTTCTGAATCAAATTCAAATATTGACCTCTGACCCTGATATCCTGGTATGAGAATACTCGTATCATCTCCCCATCCTTTGTCTCATCTTTTTCTTCTTCTTCTCTGGTCCTTTCCACTTCCTCCCTCTGAAGCACAAATGATTAGCTAGCTCTGACCCCCCCCCCCCCCCCCCCCCCCCCCCCCCCCCCCCCCCCCCCCCCCCCCCCCCCGCTCCCCCTTCACCCTCTGCTTTTAGTCAGGGATTTCCCTCTTTTACATGTAGTGGTTAGAACTGTGATTCACGAGTGGCAAACCTCGGAGAAAGGCTAAGAGAAAGAAGGAGAGAGGAAGGGAAAAGAGGGGAGGGAGGGTATAAGGATGGGAGACAGAGACAGATTGCAGCATTTAACAGCCGGCCCAGGGGAGCTGCTGAAGGTGATAGAGAGAGAGCAAGACACACATGGAGGAAGAGGAAGGCAAAATAGAGAGAAAGAGACATGCATTGTAGCGAGAGGGTGATAAAATAAAAAGCTTGCCGACTGGCTCAGTGAGTAAGATTGGAACATACTCTGTCTATTCAGAAAAGACTCGGCCGGCGTAAATGGAATCCAGATGGAGGCACGCGCGCACGTGCTCGCACTGTTCACGCACATACAAAGGCAAGAAACACTCGCCCCTCTCTCCTACTCTCAGACAATGCGGCACACTTCATTTACACCACGGTTTTCCTTCGAGGAATACACCTCTCCGAGCAGTTTTTTTCACACTTCTGTTACATTCCTGGCTGGAACCTATTTTCACCCGCCCCTGATCCCAAAGCCAAGTAAACATGGTAAATATTACATGAGTTATATAAGGTCCTAGAGAGCTGCTTGCAATTTTCAGGGATGATTAAATCACTAGCCATCCCACCCTTCCTGTCTTTTGTGAAATTCTAACTTATTAGTGGAGGTTTTGTTTGGTTTTTGGAGGGGGATTTTGAGTCATTTTGGGAACTATGAATCATATCTGGGTCCATCTGCTTTAGGGCTGTTTGGATTGTTTTTATTGTTTATCAATTTGTTGATTATGTTCCCAATTAACGCAGTCTTGTCCATAAAATGCCAGAAAGAAAAAGTGAAACATTTTGATTTTTCCTGAGCCGAAGTTGACTTTGTAGTTGCTTGTTTTGGCCAAGACAAAACCCCAAAGATACTCAGTTTATTATCACAGACATCATAGATTTCCTATAATCTTTTATTTATACGTTCTTACCAAGGCATCTATGTCCATTGACAATTGTAAGAATCTCTCCCAAACAAATCAGTAAAAGTGTTTGGCGCTTCAGTAACAGAGCTTTAACAGTTCTACTTATTGAAGTGCTCCAGTAGGTTGCGCTTTACAAACGTTGACGCGTCCCCAAGCAGTCAGATGTCAGCCGTGACAAACGCCCACCCTGGGGCTTGAAGCTTTTGATGCTACCAACACGTCCAACTACGTTGCAAAATATGCAAAATAGCTACAGTATCATTATAGTTTACATTGCCTTACGCAAAAAGTGAGGACTAATCCAATTTCACTTAATGTTCATTAAAGGCAGCCGGTTGACTTAATTGGTCTAACATTACCAACCATAAAAAAGTTTGTAATTGCTAAGAGGAATGTTTCCAAAATGAACATAAAATACTGCATTATGCAACAACAACGGGACAATAAAGACATTATGAGATAGTTGCATGTTCCCATGCATGAGTAAACATTATTTCCATCTCTACACAATGATGAAATGATAAGGTTGTCTTGGGAAAGTGGCCTAAAAGATAAATGGGTACCACCAAAGCGCTAACTAGCCCAGAGGGGATGCAATAATTACTTGCCAAAGTAAGGTGACGTACCGGATCTATTACTGATTGGTCCACAGGGAGGATGCATCCTTCGTGGGAGGCAAGTGTTTTTTTTTTCCTTTGGCTACAACTCTTTGCCTCTTTCTTCCTCTTGTCTTACATAACAAATGCCCTTCCAGGGGCTATTTTTTTTAATCCACCTTATAGTTTTGCACAAGTGCTTATGTTTTTTTTTTTCTTAGCCTGGGCAGACTCCTGCTCCTCTCTCTCTTTTCATCTCCTCTTCTGCTCTCTTCCCTTCAATTTTACACCCACCCAGTTGTCGTTTCCACCTCATCTACGCTGTGCTCCCCCTCTCTGTCCTCCTCCGCCTCCTCTGAGAACACTCAGTGCTAGCGTTCTGTGTTTGGCCGGGCAGCCAGATGTGCGTCGGTGCTGAGTGTGTGCTATTCTACAAGCTGAACATCTGCTCAGAGCTGCTCTTACTGTACATTATGTGGACCAAGCTGTTAAGCTTTCTGGATGCTCCTTGCAGCCAGGAGTTCTGTTCATCCCAACTGCTGCTTTGCAAGCTTAATTACTGAGTCTGATGGGCTGTAGGTTCTAATGAACTTTAGGCTCCAATGTGATTAGAGTGAGCGCTACATAAGATCCAGTCTGACAGACAGAACAGAGACATAATGATAACAAGATTATGGTTTTATCATGAATGCATTGTATTATTAAATGAACTTTTGGCTTCAAAAGCTCAACAACCTCCCTTTTAAGAGCTTAACCTATGCTGTAGGTCCTCTTATGTAGGATAATCCGTCTTTCTGTCCCTCAAAGTCAACATTTTTGAATCCAAGTAAAGAGAACACGATCAACAGGATGTAGGAAAAAAACAAAAAAAACCATCACATTGCACATCACTTTGTTTTCTTTGACTTTGTGACCACTTTTATTTTTCCTCCATCTGTTAACTTCTGCAGCTCAGCTCCCCTCAGCTTCTGTTCATAACGACCTCCTCATGCTGAAACCCACTGTACCTGCCCACTAAAAATAGCACAATGCCAGTTAATGGCTTTATATAAGTCAGTGGGTGTGGGTCTGAGTGGTGAGAGAGCAATGCAGAAATACCTGTTCCTGGGGGTAGATGAGGATAATGGCACAACTTGTGTGTGAGATGACGTGGTATAGAATAGGGACTAATCAGAAAAACGCCGACCGAGCGCACAAGAATCTGTAGAACCTATACAGTATTAGGGATGGGCGAAGTGGCCTAAATTCTATATTGCGACGTACATTGCAGCCTCTTGCGATAATGATTTATATCACAATATAACAATTATAGTAGAACCAATTATAGACCAAGTTACATAGACCCTAAGGAAAGCTGATAAATGTATTATATTTTAGAGAAAGAAACTTAGTATGTCGTTTTGAAAACATTTCTTGTGCAATACTTAGACAACATAATGTTGCAGATACAATTCAAGTACACTAGTTGCAGAGACTTTAACAAAGAAAAAGCTTAAAGTATTGGGTTTTTTTCCTTTACTGTGAACCATTCTTAAAGGCTGTACACTTTCAAAGATACTTAAAATAAAAACATATTTCAAACAAAGTTTCTTTCCTGCAGCCTGATGTAACGCATTTGAGCACACTCGCATGCATGCACGCACACACACTTGCTTGCACGCACAGACAGATAGACACACACACACAAACACATACACACACACACACACACACACACACACACAATGATGAAATGCTCTGTGGAACGGCTCGACCACAGGTCCGTTGTAGCGGCTTAAATCAGAACCAAGTCTAAATAATGGACTTTTGGAGATAATGGATTTTTTCACCAGCTGTCCGTTTTGCTTTTAGCCATGTTTACTCAAGATGATGATGATGATGATGATGATGATGCGTTGCAGCCGGTTGCAGCTTGTGGCTCTAAATTTCTCCGGTAGACTGCATTAACATGCATAATCGCAATAGTGCAATATAACCAAGCCAATTTTGTATTGTTTGTAATGCATATCGTTTAAATTGTCCATTACTATACAGTACATATGTTTCATTCTATTGTTTTTTAAATATTGCCGTTTTATTTAACAATCACTTTGGCCAGGGAATCTATTAAATATTTCCCCAGTAGTGCACAATGCTTTTTCATCATTAAAGGTCCAATGTAGGACTTTCTCCCATCTAGCATTGAGATCATATATCGCAATCAACTCTCGCGCCACGCGCTCCATGTACCTATCACCCCTACGGTAGCCTCCACGCTTCAAAAAGCCGGTCTTTTGCTCTTTTCAATATCTTTTTTCTTTTTCTGGGCAAAGAAGAAGACTCCTATTCCGGAAATTTGGATTTTGAATACGTGTGGTCCTCCATGTTACCTTCTTTAAACTTGCCGGAGCCGGTAAGTGATGATACCCATTAGCAGATAGCAGCACCTGTGAGTTTATCATGTGACAGCGAAACTGCAAAAGGCGGAGCAGTGTATCCTGTATGTCCCTTACCGGCTAACGTATATCAAGATGGCGCTTGAATATGGAGCTTCAACCCCAGTTCAGTAGTACCTTGGTCTCCAGCACTACTGTCAGACATCTAGGAGTTTTTTTTGATCAGGACATATTCCTTTAATGCCCATCTAAAACAAACCTCAAGAACAGCCTTTTTTATCTTTGCAACATTGGCAAAATTAGGAACATTCTGTCTCAAAACGATACTGAAAAACTAGTCCGTGCATTTATTTCCAGGCTGGACTACTTTAATTCTTTATTATCAGGCTGCTCAAATAAGTCCCTTAAGACTCTTCAGCTGATCCAGAATGCTGCAGTGTGTAACAAGAGCTCATATTTGTCCTGTATTAGCTTCTCTGCATTGGCTTCCTGTAAAATCCAGGACTGAATTTAAAATCCTTCTCCTGACCTACAAAGCTCTAAATGGTCAAGCACCATCCTATCTTGAAGAGCTCTTATTGTCCCACTCAAGCACTACGCTCCCAGAATTCCGAGTTACTTGTTGTTCATAGAGTCTCTAAAAGTAGAATGGGAGCTAGAGCCTTTAGCTATCAGGCTCCTCTACTGTGGAATCAGCTTCCGGTCTGGGTTTGGGGGGCAGACACCATCCCCACATTTAAGAGTAAACTTAAAACTCTCCTTTTTAATAAAGCTTATAGTTAGGGAGTGATGAGAACTACTAGAACGGTTGGGTCCTTGTAAATTGTAGTGTGGTCTAGGCCTACTCTATCTGTAAAGTGTCTCGAGATAACTCTTGTTATGAATTGACACCATAAACAAAATTGAATTGAATTGATCTCATGCAAATGGAAATGTAAAATGTTAAGCCAGTAGGAATACTTGGAAGGGATGATGGTGGTAAATATTCATGAAAAGGACAAGTTTGTGACCCAGCAACACAGATTTTGCTACTGAAAAACTAAACATGTAACACGCTGGACCTTTTTAAAGTTCTTTAGGAAATTCATTCAAAAAGCACCAATAGTTGACGTTGGCGGTTTTGAATGAATTATCTCCCATGGAGGCACTAGAGGAAAAGTCTGGGGGGCATGTAATCGTCTGTTAAAACATGTTGGTGACAATCTAAGTAGTAGATTTAAAAATGTTCACCGGATAAGCCTAACCCTGGACCTGCTGGTGATGAAAATTCCCTAAAGTCAAGAAGATTTAGATGTTAAGATCATGAACGTTTCTTTAGAATCCATTTAATGGCTGTTGGGGATTTCAGTCGGGACTGTTAGGGTGGTTACTTCCTTTCTATTATTATTCAGTCTCTCTTTCAATCTCGGTGCTGATTTATTTGGAAAGGTATTTGAGCACTGGACGGTACAGAGCCCCAGAGGTGAAATGGAGGTGAAAAACCCTCCGAAAATCCTAATCTCGAGATCTCGAGTTTGAAAGTTGGGATCTTGAGTTTAGTGTTTGTCCCAAATAGGCTACACGTATTTGTATTTTTTGCCTTCATTTATTTTCTTCCTCCACTCTTACTTTCCTCGACTTTCAATCACTAGATCTCGGCTTTCTTGGAGGAAAAAAGATAAAGAAGTAAAAATAAAAACATGTAGCCTACTGGTGACAATCGCTAAACTCAAGATCTCGAGTTTTAAAGTCAAGATCTTGAGTTTGGCGTTTGTCACCAGTAGACTACATGTTTGTTTTCTTATCCCCAGTACGTTTTATTTTTTTATTTTGTATACATTTTTTCCCTCCGTGTCACCTCTGGGGCAGATGGTTGGACCTTGTGGCTGGGTGGACAAAGAGTTGCAGAGGTTTCCGACAGTGACGTCAAGCGCCACAACATCGAGCGCTTTTTGATTGTAGCCTTTCCCACTACACAAGTCAGATGTTAGTGGGTGTTAATGGGTTTTTGGCTGGTGGGAAAAGGTCTCGAGTGTGGCTGTAAATGAAATCTCTTTTGCTGTTTGGGCTGTTCGGTGAGATAAAACAAGCTCTCTTCAGGCTTTGCATACTATTTCTTTCTAGACGAAACGATTAAGAAATGAATGGGAAAAAGAAGTATACTGTAGAGCCCAGATCCTAGTTTACAGAGAATAAATGAATACTTCTACTTATTTTCATCATTTTAAAGACACTAAACATCCATGTGCTTGTTCGGAGGAGTGTCGCTGGTAAGAAGATAAGATTCAGCGCTGGCTAAGACAACTTCAAAGTAATCTTCGATTGATATTCAAAGCACACGCATCCCAGTCGTCAAACATTCATCTATTCACATTTCAGTGTGTGTGATATCAGATAACCTCTCAGCTTGGCTTGGCTCACTTGGAAAACAGGAGCAGGAGATTGTATAGTAGACCGGAGTAAGGGACCAGAGGTGTGATGATTGGATAGAAAAACAGTGGCTAAAAAGCAGGTGCAACAACCGAGGGCCTGACAGCACATCTTTAGGTTTCTTTTAATTGAAAAGCCCCTTCTTTCATAATCCCTGGTCTCAGCTTGTGCTCGTCTCTGCTCAACCCTCAACGGTGTCTTCCTGAAAACACACATACTGTACATTTCTTACACACAGGGGCTTAGTGCTGCACTTGCTGTCAGAGGGGGGGAAGAAGACAGAGGAAGCAGAAAGGCTCTAAAAGCTCAGCAGAAATGTATTTATAGAAAGAAATAAAAGGATTATACCTCCATGAAGGAGTAGGGGAAAGCCAGTGATTTCCAGACATGCCAGATGCTGTACAATCTCAGTTAGAGTTGGAGGGGGAAGGGGCGGGTGGGAAGAAAGATACAGAATACAGAGGGGAGAGAAAGTGGGAGAGACAAGGCCCGGACAGATGGAGAGAGACAGATTGACAAAGAGAAACAAGGATTGGTGCTCTCTCAGTTTTCCTTCACTAGCTTCAGATTGCCTCCGAGCTCCGTCAGACCCTCGTAATTATCCCCTGGCAGCTTGCAACCAATAGGGTGGCTTTTTGTGAGGGCTGAGCCCGCTAAGTGATAATTACCAGCGTAATGAGAAAGCTACCTTTCTCTCACTTTGCGCGCGTGTGTGTGTGTGTGTGTGTGTGTGTGCGTGTGCGTGTGTGTGCTTTGCTGCACATGAAGGGACCTTTAGGATTACTGGCCTTATATTAGAAGTATTAAAGTGACTTATTTCTCTTCCTAACCCCGTCCTGCTTTTGAGAGCGAGCACGGATGAAAGGACAATCCATAAAACAGCTGTCAAAAGTGGAACCACGGCAACATGTATTCCATAACAGCCCCAAAAACTCATTTAATTCCCGACATATTACTTTCATATCCTTACAAATGAAACGCGTTCCCGTTTCCTCTCACTTCTCTTTTTGACTTCTTTTGTGCCTCACGCTGTGCAGATGTTAGCTCCCGGATGTGCACATGCCAGTGTTAATGCCCTGCCTGCATGAGTCCTTCTCTCGCTGTTGCTAAGGAGAATACAGTCAAGGCTTTAGAGGGAGAGAAAAGAAGAAGAAGAAAAAGCAAAGGGGGAGGGGGGGG
>NC_048425.1:4664274-4701789 GCF_013103735.1 Etheostoma cragini
GTGAATAGAAGCTCGTGAAAAGAAAGAAGAGGAAATGAGGCAGTGGGTGACAAGATTTCAGCTGGAGGAGACAGTCTGTCAAAGCAGTGGGAAGGTGCAGTGCAATAGCTCATTGCCATTACTTTGTGTGTGTAGCTCGCAGATAGGCTGAATACACTGAAAGGTTGTGACACACACCCTCATCTTCTCCCGCAAATTTAAAGTAGAGGAAGTGCATATCAAGAGTATGTACTGTGGGATGTTCTTATAGTAATGGATTGCATGCTATCATTGATCGTTAACACTTAAGCTTGACAAATTGTCATGTATGAGTTAATTACATCCTATTTGCTCGCTACGTGCGTATGGACCCAAAGTGGACATTTGTGTCTCTGTAAATGTGTCTGTGTTATGTCAATTTGCACGTTTTGTGTGATCCAACAGGAAGGGGAGTAGGCTTAAATCTGAACTTTAAAAAAACCGAGAAAGGCTTTTTACACTCCACTTAGTAACTCATCCATTGGAAGTGTGGCATGGCTGCAGTCTAATGCATGAGGTCACAGGTTCAGCTTGTATCTGTCCAAATAGCGTGCGTTATGAGTAGAATGGCACACATGCACACCAGAGATTACAGGCTGGTGAGAAAGTTGTGCACTGTAGGTTCTCCAAGGCATTCAGATGGTATGAAAAATGTAACACTTAAGGCCAAATATGGATGGAAAAGGAGGATGGGTTTTATTTTTTATTTTTTTATCTATATTCAATAGAGAGGAAAGCTGGGAGGGAGGGAGGCCTAACAACACAGGCAGACACACACAAAAACGAACACACACAGACAGACATAAGACAAGGGACCAGTCATATGTCCAGGTTGAGGTCAAGGCTGTAGCACAAGGCTACAGCAGACAGACCTCAATGAGTCACCCTACAGTCACACATGCTACAAAAGAGAGCGACACGCACCCGCTTGACGGGCGCTCATTGGCGTGCCTAGCCTTTTCCTGGTTGCTTGGCAACAGTAAACTGAAATTCTCTGGTGCAAACTTCAAGTCCGTCTCACAAGTCACTTCAGAGTTGTTGTCAAGTCACAAGAACAATGTTTTGGGATTTCAAAGTATTTATTTCTTGATAAAAGTAACAAAATATATGAGGTAAATGCCTAAATACAAATACAGAAAAACAATGTCCTGAAGCGTTTTCTGCCATCTTGAATTATTTCTTCGACTCGAGCAACCACTGGCATACTTCACGCTGCCTTCACTCTGATTGGCAGTCGCTTTGTTGCATAGCTCAGCATTTGCATAAAATAGACTTCTTGTCTATTTTATGGCAAGCTCGTCGCTGGCAAACGGCCACTCCCATTGAAAATGAATGATAGCCTGTCACTTTTCTCTCTCGTGTGGCATGTGTGACTGGAGGGCTAGCAATGATGCGTCCAGGGTCTTCCCTGGCGCTCCATGGATGCGTGCCGTAGAACGTTCCATATAAACTAGGAGGATGGGGTTTTATTTTTAAAATGCCCGTTCATACTTGAAGGGAAAAGAAAATGTATGCAAGACGTCAATAAGTACGTCGATTCTAACAATCGACTAACATAAAACTTAATTGTTCTGTCATTTTGAGAGTAACCAATCTGCTTATTTGTTTCTTTATTAACCCATCAATTAGTCAATCAAGTGGTCATAAAATGTGCAGAAATTGTGAAAAATTTCTATTACAGCTTCCTGAAGGCCAAGTAGATGACTTCAAATAACTTGTTTTTTCTGATAGACAACCTAAAAACCCAAATTATTGATTTACAATCACATAAAACAAAGAAAAAAATCCTCAAATATGAATAGCTGGAACAAGGTATTGTTTGCTTAAAAATTAGTTACACTATTAATTTTTTATCAAAACAGCTGCTCATCCATTTTATGTCAATGGACTTGCTGGTCATCGATTAATCGACTGGTCGTTTCAGGTGAAATTGTGATCATTGTTCTAACTAAAGGACGTCACAGGACATCATAACCTGGAAACTAACTAACAGGATTTTCCTAAAATGAATCACACTCTTCCATTAGTATATATGCACTTCTTCTAAATGGCTGTGCAGACAAACTCAAGGCGATAAGTGGCGAGTCAAACTTCCATGCTCTCAGCTTCAGCTCAGGCCATTTTCAGATCCCAGTGATCTCTATTCATCGGTGAACTGCACAAGTGTTCTTTCTGTCGTTCTGCATTCACAAAATTCAAATCTCCCATGTGTAGCATTGGCATCATCTGCTACTTATCAAAATACACTGACGCTTCCCATCTGCCCAGGGCCGAGGAGTGAATAGCGGGAACCGTAGAAACACAGAACATGCCCAGGATGAGCAGTCCCATCGGAGCAATGCTCTACTTCTGTGACAGAGAAGTGAAAATAATCACTTCGCCGGCACCTCCGTGGTGTTATTTTTGTCAACGTGGAATTGATAGATTGAGAGGTCAAAGCTGCGTCTCCTGACAAGACACACTACACCGTAGGAGTCAGTAGGTTGTATGACACATTCTAGGGCCAATGTAAAGAAACACCACTACGATGTAACTGTGTACGTCGTTCCTTTGTTTTCCATTAGAGAGCTAGTACAGGGGTCAACTTGCAGGTTAAACCTGGATTAAAGGAATAGCCCAGAAGTAGTAAAGCACTAACTAAAAGCTGAAACAGACATCTGAAGTACATGGGTCCTGTAAGCCAGCCTTAAGCCGTCCTTAAACACCTTTTCAGTTGGTGACTGTAACTAGCTCGGCTCTCTATAGTCAAAAACTGTGAAGTATCTCAGGAAAGGCAAACAAAAGGTAAAGACTTTTTCTTATGCTGCAACCACATCAGCGTTATCATCGGTCAGTTAGGTGTCCATAAATCCTCTACTTTAATAATAAATGAAAACGACCGTCCATGACATCCTCCATTAGCACTGAGCCTGCACCATTAAGCCCCCTATCATAAAAAAATGCTATTTTATTATGCGACCAGTTTGGTAAGGACCCCTGCAGTGGATCTTCAAATATACACTCTGCAGAGGAAAACAGGGTCTGGCCAACAAACTGTAAGGCATCACAAAATGTACTGCACCCTGGTCCACTATCCTCCATCACGCAAGAGGCGTAAATGACAAACCATCGGACTTTAACTTTTTAAAAGAAAATCCCATTTTATGGACCTTCTGGAACCCCCCACAAGGCCACCCCCCACCCGCAGGTCCCAGGACTCTACTTTGGGGAAAGCCTCTTGCTCCACCAGATGTTGATAGTGGCCACTGGCGATGTGAGCTGGTGTCACTGCTGCTGCTCGCCTCTCATTGCGGTCTTTCTGTCAGACTCGGGACCAAAGCCAAGCAAGAGTGTGAGAGAGCGCTGCGCTAAAACATTTTGTTCTTAACCGCAGCTTGGTTGCGGGTTTTGGGTGGATGGCGGTGCGTGGAGTGCGCTAAGCGGTGAGATTGTGGACGCAGAAATGCCACCAGGTTTTAAATTGAGTGGGCATGCCTGCTGGAGTGGAATGACACGGTAAATGATTCCGTACAGGTGCATGATGTAGACTACAGGGTTTAATATGATGGAGAGCGACCGTCACCGCCCAGGGGAGAAGAGCCCTGACTGCAGCGCGCTAAATAACTCACTTGTAGGACCTGCACCGATTGTTAAAAACTCCATCTATAACACCAATCATGATTTACGCTATGCATCACCATTATTTATTTATTTTTCAACACGCGCGCACTCACCTCGCTCATCTTGGAAACGCGCGCGGAGTTCTGCAGCAGAAGTGCACTTGGGTCTTCTCTTCTGTCCGTGTTCAGCCCGCCGAAGGAGAGTGCTGCAGTGTGTCGGACAAGCTGGAGGAAACCGATGAAACAGTCTTGTTGGCCGTGGATGGTCCGAGAGCGAGTGGAGCAGCGGCGGCGGGCTGGCGGAGTGAAGGGATGCTCAGTTCTCCTCCGGTACAGATGATGGACGGAAGCTTTAGTGCCTGGAACGGTGCGCTTTATGGGCAACAGGAGCGCTCTCTCTCTCTCTCTCTCTCTCTCTCTCTCTCTCTCTCTCTCTCTCTCTCTCTCTCTCTCTCTCTCTGTGTCTCGCCCACTCAGTCTCAACCAGTCACCAGGGAGCAGACTATTGCCCGACTATGGGATGTAGGCTAATAGGTCTACACTATAAGAAGGAGAACCCTGGAGAATATAACTCTGCCTTTTACCAAATAGCCTAATGCTAATTGAGTTTTTTTACATGTATTTGTTTATTTAGGTAATCTAATCTTACCATGGGCGTCAAAAGCAATGTAGTGTAAAAAAACTACATTTCACATATGAAAAGGTATGATGGAGGCCTTACTTCCTTTTTACCAAACACTCTTCGACATGACTGATTTTTTTTTTTTACAGTATACAGTAGTAAAAGGCCAAATGTACTACATACCAGTTTTTATAAAGACCAACAAAAAATGATGTACTAGTTCCTTTCATAACTTTCAAAATAAATCCTACTTATTAACCCTTGTGTTGTCCTTGGGTCAAATTGACCTGTTGACCATGTGTTTTATATCAGAAATATTAGATTTTTTTTTATCTTTTCAAAACAGTATCCGGACTAAGCTTTGACATATACCCATCTGTGATCAACTCAACTTCCTCAGATCTTAACTATTAGTCAAAATAATTCATAATTTCTGCCTTGTTAACTAAAAACTTATGTATAATTTGATATAAGGTTTATTGACCATGATTTCCAAGAATAAGTGTAAAACCTATTATTTAATGAGCTCAGTTTTTTTTTTTTTTAAGCGCCAAAAGCTTGAAAACGTGAGAAATAAATCAGAAAAAATGACATAAACATCAGAAAAGCACCAAAAAAAAATCAATTTTGACCTGGAAGGGCAAGTTCATGGTTAACGGGACAACACAAGGGTTTAACCATAAAGGCAGAGAGAAAAATAATTTGAAGATCAAATAGGTATTAAATGATAATACAAAGATGTCAGTCTGCACTGTCAATTGCATATATAAAAATTATTTTTTTATTTCATAAAAGCCATAGCGTTCTTGATTTTATTTTGAAAGACGGCCCAGTGCCATCCACTTTTGTGCTGCTGACTTTACTCAGTTTGGACTGTATTTCTTTACAAATGCTACACGAAATCCAACTTAATTAACAAACTAAATAGTGCTGTTGTTTGCCTTACTTACTACCTTACCAGCCTACTTACAGTAGGTAACTGATTATATAGTCATAATCCAGAGATGAGCACATCAATGTGTCATGCAGCAAAGTTTCTCCACTTGAGGGCGATGTTGCGTCATAAATCATCACATGCTGAAATCCTCAAACAAGTAGTTTGGGACTTTGAGTCTGTTTCAAACTCACTCCAGATACACATAATTTGGAAATGATTCATTAGTCAATGTCTCAAGACACTCAGAGTACTGGAGTGGTGTTTATAGTTGACAGCATTTCTGCTGTAGTCAGGAAGAATAGCTGTAGGTACATGGCTGGATGACTCAACAGCCACTTCACACAAGGTCTCTAAGGCTCCTTAAGTCAAAACCTAGAGACTTTCAATCATCAAACTGTCACTTATTAAATGTATTTGTGTCAAAATTACATGTAAACATCTTTCCGTATTCTGTGTTGCCTGGAAACGCTTCCAACACGCTTGCATGTTGCGTGAAAAATAAGTGTCGTTTCAAACCGTGCCGAAAATGTGGATATCACACAGGCAGTATGCAATCCCTAACCTGTTAAAGGTCCCATGGCATGAAAATGTCACTTTATTAGGTTTTTTAACATTAATATGAGTTGCCCCAGCCTGCCTATGGCCCCCTGGTGGCTAGAAATGGTGATAGGTCTAAACCGAGCCCTGGGTATCCTGCTCTGCCTTTGAGAAAATGAAAGCTTAAATGGGCTGATCTGAAATTTTGCTCCTTATGAAGTCATAAGGGGCTCACACAATGCAGGCAGTGTGCAGGAGGTCTAAGCCTTTGTACATGCTTATGGTTCATTTAGAGTTATGTTTAACCGTCAAATCGTTGAGACATTACACAAGATGAACTCAGCTACACTGTAATTTGTAACATGGTAACTGGAACCGTTGCTGCTGCAAGAAACATCCGAAATGCAACATCATATCTAGACCAGGCCTCAATATTTTAAATCCAGCCAACTATACATGTTCTGTTATGAATATACTGCTGTCTAGTTGGAAGGGTTTTTCACATGCTTCCAGCAAAAGCAATTTTTACTGATTGACTGGGTTACAGTTTCAAACCTAAACCTTCTGAGTCACTGGCTCCCACCCTGGACATGGACTCGCTACAACGGGTCATAAAATGATTGTGTGGAGAAAAATACTTCTACTGTACAACACTTTTTTTCTAACTTGCGTCAATGGTTGGCAACTACTGCTGTAGAATACTAATTCAATTATAATTAATAAGCTTAAATTCCCTGATTTCTAATATGACTAACTATTGCCGAGGGCCCCAGACTCTCCTTATTATAGTTAATCTTGGATTGAGTCATTCACCCTAGTATTTCTTTAAAGAGTAGAAATGGATATCTAGTTAAAGGGGAGAAATAGGATGTTCCTCCTTCCATCTCCATCCGCTTATCCAGAGTTGGGTTGTGGGGGCAGCAGCTCCAGCAGGGGAACCCTTAACTTCCCTGTCCTGAGCCACATTAACCAGCTCTGACTGGGGGATCCCAAGGTGTTCTCAGACCAGGATGGGGTAGAGCTGGGAATGCCTACTATCATTAATGAGGTATTTGGTCAATTGAAATCACTTAAACCAAATACCTCAATAATGATAGTGTAGGGTTGACATTTGGTGCTTTCACAAACATATTCACACAATGAGATTTTTGATAAATAATCAGTGGTAATGTAGATTACCCTAAGTGGGTAAAGGCCAATAATAGAGCAGCTAGAACAGTCTGGATAGTTCAGAAAAGGACATCCCTTAACTGTAATGTAGCCCTTAAAACCAGGAAAAGACGCCACTTGTGTCATATCACGCTATCCAAAATTTAACACAATATCAATATCATTTTATTGCCCAGCCCTAGGGTGAAGATATAATCCACCTAGTCCTGGGTTTTCCCAGCGGCCTCCTCTGAGCTAGGCATCCAGGAGTCATCCTTACCTGATGCCCGAACCACGTCACCTGGGGTGTCCCTGCTTCCTGCAGTTCCACTCAAAGCCACAAGGCGGTCCCCTTGTCTAAAAGTAGTGTTAAGCATCTTAATTCAGACTGGATCAGATGTAGTGAAGCATCCTAAACTTCTCTTCACATAAACAAGTTTAACAAGCAATAAATACACATTCATACAGTCTGGGGATTTATCGTGATCCTGTAGTGTGAGTATTTACAGCGTTAAAGAGAAATGACATCCGCGGTAGAAAGACATGACAACAAGATACCGGGTTATTTTGTTTTGTGTTTATTTATTTCTAATGTGTTTTATTTTTTTATTTAATTTTTTTTTATCTGTCCACAAAGTCATATTAGTCACTACTATGTTAGATCAGTTTTCCCTCACTGCAATGGCAGTAAACTACACAAGAGCCCGAACCCAGCATGGTCCCCTCACCTCGTAAAGATTTGTCATTTCACAATGAACAACGCCTTCAAAACGACCCCACCTATAGATGTTGTACGTGTAGGATCAGCCCATATAATAGCCTCTGAATTGTTACCCTTTATGTGAAATTATCTGATTCACGATCAGGAGATAAGGTGCAATTTTCACGTGTTTGAAAAATCACAAGGGAGCCACATTTTATGCAGCTGAAAACTTTGAAGATAATTTTGCCATTTTTATTTCTCAACCAAACTCAAGGATGCTTTCTTTTTGGTTGTTGTTGTGAACTTTAAGGTAGTTTGAATAGCAAGCTCGCATTTGCTTTGCTCAGTTAAAGGGGAACTATGCAGTTTTTTTTTTTTTAGCTTAATTTACCTAAACTGAACCGCTTCGGAGGCATTGGAATGGTAATATTACTTTTATCGAGTTGAATGGTGGTTGTCTCCTTCCCACAAGGGTGAAAAACCACCCTTGAAACTGTTGGCCGACAAGTCACCTGACTCAGCGCTGGAAGTATCGCGTGATATCAGGTCTCGCAATGTAACAAATTGCTTCACGGAATTGCTTCATGGCCCATTCAGGAACCAGTTAACAAAGTAGCAATGGATTTTTATTTGTCACGGCTGAGCCGGGAAAAAAACAACAACATAGGAAAGCATTGTCGGAGGATCAGAGAAAGAGGAAACGGCAGACTGACCGAGCGAGGAGTCAGACACAAGTAAACAGAGGAGCTGTAGAGGGAGCTCTGTAGAGAAACCTGCGAGCAAAAAGCGACAAAATGGCCAAAACTGCATTGCACCCCTTTAACAGATGTATAACTAGGCACACCTCTCTGGGATCAAATAGTTCCAAACTCCTCAGTGATGAAGGTGTAGGTTTTGGATCTATATGATCCAAAAAACACACATTAAAGTCAACCATGTGTTTCTTAGTAAATAGGCAAAATAGAATAAATGAAACTATCCCTCAGATAGTAAAACTATTGGCTCAAGTGTTGCGTTTGTCTTTTAGAGAGGATGTGCAAGAAATTTGGGCATACGGTTTGAGTCAAAGGCTGCCTTTTTTGCATTCAAATCTTCAGAGAAGAATGCTACTTAGACAAAGGGGTTGTTTTGAAAACCTGTCATCACCGAGGACATTTTTGTCATTAGACATCTAGATTGATTGGCAGGCTGTTTTATTCCCATCTGCCAGTGGGAGGAGTAGAAGGGGCCATCACTCAGGTTTGTGCTCTCTTTAAAAAAACACAACATCTCTAGTGCTATCTGTACAACATTCAACAACACATTTCTCTTGTTTTTTTTTTTGCTGTTTTTTTTCAACCATAATGCCAAAACAATAATAATTATCAATATAAGAAGAGCATTTTTCCATCTCAACGGCATTGAACAAACACCACACAAACTGAAATAAAAATCTAATAAAGGCCTCAATACCAGATAGTACACGTCACCTTCAAGTGGTGCTAGATATAGACAGTTTACGGACGAGAGAGCGGCATGGAGGAAGAGCAAGCATCAGAGAGAGAGAGAGAGAGAGAGAGAGAGAGAAAAGGAGGGAGGATGGGTTAAAGAGAAAGGTGAATTTTTGTGTTTTCTTAAGTTGATACATGCTTTAGTGTCATCTTGGACATGTTTTGGCACCATCATGAGATAGTATTCATTAGACTTGGGCTTTGGTTTACAAAGGGTTAGTATTAAAGACCGAAAGTTGTCCAACCCTACATCTATAATGATTTTTCTTGTCTAAAGGTTAGGTAGTCCATTCTTTCAAGAGTCTAGCCATGCTAGATTGTAATAAGGCCTAGTGGCCTTGTTTAGGGCCGAACAGGCCTGAACAGAAGAGGGAAATCTGGTATGAAAACACCTTCCCCCAGGAGAGAGGGGTCAAGAGTTAAAGACACGAGAAAGGGATTAAGGAAATGAGTGGAGGTGATGAAGGAGAAGAGGAAGAAAAGAGAAGATAGAAAAGGACGTAGACAGAGAGGAAGAAAAGAGTGTGATGTAGGCTAAGTGCTTTTGGTGAGTTTTACAAAATACACCAGGAAGTGCTTGAAACAGAAGGCACGATGGCATTGACAGTAGTTGTTAAGGAGACACCACTAAGGGACTTTCACTACAAAACTCATAAGGTGCTCTAAAGAAGGAACTTAAACACATTAATGCACATTAAGGTGTGGTTGCAAATAGAATACCCCATCAAAAATTAGGTAATATAGATAAATAGTTGCTAACCAGTGTGAGGGGATATTACTGTCTCACATTCTTTTTTTTTTTTTACTCTTCAAAACAAGCATTCATTGTCAGAGATTTTTTTTATTAATATCGGTAAATGTGTTGATGTATACACAAAGTGATGTATTTTGAATGAGAACTTTCTTTAACAACGAGTTCAATGGTTGGATATGTGATGCACTGATCAACTGATTGACCGATTTGGCTAATCGATGGGGTAAATCTATGGAAACCACAGCTTTACACATTGAAAACGACAACAGAAAGTGGCAACTTCCATTGAAAAACGTTTGGTCTATCAGTAAAGTCAAAATAAAAACAACTACTTTGGGAACTCAAACCTTGCACAGTGCTCTGTATAGACATTCCAACTAGTCTTAGCTCACAAACATTATAATCAATATTACCTATATTGATAACCTTTTTCTGTACGCATCTTGAAATGAAAATAAACAAAAGTCTGCTTTTTTTTCTTCTTATTGTCATTACAAAAGCTACACATATTCTACTGGGATGTCTATGCATTTGTTAGTGTTTTAATAATAACTCCTACCATTGTCTTGTCTTTTCTTTTCTTATAAAAAAAGAAGGGAATCTACTCATCTAAAAGACACCATACCCCCAGAGTACTTGATTCTCAGCTTAAGTCCTGTTTGGCAGAGGTACTGGTGTCTTTTTCGTTTACCTTGTATCGTCTCTTCTATGGAGAGATTGTTCCTTTTGACACAGTTGCTAAGTCTCTGTCTCTTTAAAAAGGCTGTGTCAGTTGATTGTGTTCTGGGGCTTGGGCGACGTTCCTACAGCCTTCAATCAGCCTCCCGCTCTGAGTTTTGTTCTTCTCAATGCATCTACATTACCCCTTTTATCGCTCCGCCTTTGACCTCTTTCATCGCATTATACATTATATCACCTACTTTTTTTTTGTTTTACTTTCAAGCTGAGCCACAAACGTCTGCCGTCCGTGTCATCACGATGTAGCATTACTTTTACAACGTAACTATTCACAACACCCTAGAACCACTTTTAACAAATATATTGTACTTAAATTGTTTTAAACTGTATATTCAGATAAAATGAATGACCTATCAGAGCCTTGATACGCAGGAATACCAGAGGCTCTCTTGACAACATACATGAACAGGCACTAACTCAAAATGAAAAAATGTTACAAACATTTCCGTTTTCTTTAGGACAATCGCATAGAAACACTTTTCAGACAAACAAGGCAGTGATATATACTTGAGGGAAAGCTTGCGGCCTGCAACAGTTACCTCATGCCTTAAATTAATACCAAATAGCTTAGCTGAGATTCACAGGTTAAAACATTTCTTGACTCAACTTTCCTCCACGTGTGGGTTGAGGAGGAACTTGAAGTTTGAGGTTTCAAACTGTTCAATGGTCAGTTAGGAGAACATCTCTTCCCAGCTGGCTTCAGCTTGGTCCGTATAGTAGTCTGGGATAAACAGTCCACTATTAGTGTGAAATGAATGCGTGTGAAATAATGCAGGAATTATGCCCTAGATCTTACAAGTTTCTTTCATTTATCAAATAGGAGATCACCTTAAAAACCATCCATCATGGATTGAAGCTTGACAGAAAGAGAAAAAAGCCAGCAAAATCCTGTAAAGATACCGCTATGCTCTTTTGTACAGGAGGCTTATTTTGTGGTTGACCACAGTCTCAGAATTGAAGTAGATGATTAATGCTGGAGGGAAAATAACAGCTGTGTTGTGATTCTGTTCTTTTCAAAACCTTAGGAGTAAAGAGTCCTGTTTGCTCTGCAAAGCTACCTGCCCCTTCTTCAATTCTGTGTCAAATGCAATTGAAAACACTGAACCAAACTATCCAATTTAAATGATTTCATCCCAAAGGATTTTAATCTGTTAAGACTCTTTCCTCCTCTCCCACCATGTGGTTGGAGGTCAGCACAGGTGAAAGAGCCAGGGACATCCTCAGATCCTGGTCCTCCAAATCCTCCAGGCTGCTGTTCTCCAAAATATCTTCCAATTCCTCCTCTTGCTCTTCCTCGTACCCCTCCATCGTTCCCTTGAGTGCCAGACGGTCTCTTACATTCTTGGATACCGATGCCACGTCTGGGTGGTCGAGGATGTCATCTAGATGTTCTTCTGTAGCCGGAGAGAGCCCGTTCATGGTCTTGGCCTGCGTTGAGGACCATTCCCCAAGTGATGCCTGGGACTCTGCCTCAGTCACATGCCTCCATATTGTCAGAGAGTCAAGATCAGACTGATCTATCCGGGGCTTGGTGGCCTTTGGGGCTCCATCATCATCCAAGGCGGTAGAAGGGGCTCTTTTGCGCCTGGACTTACTAGTGTGGTTAACCTGCAGGTGCATGGCCATCAGCTCTGCTGAAGATGTACGGAAAGGGCAGAACAAACACTGGCTCAGTTTGACCCCTGTTGAACTATCCCCTCCGCCATCCCCGTCACCAACACCTCCTCCCTCCCCTAAACTCATGCATCCATCTTCCTCCATGCCACCAAAGCCAGGTGAGGCGCGACGGGACAGATCCAGTGGTTCAAATCCCCCCTCTTGAGTTGAAAGCGCAGGCCCTTCCTTATCAGTCGACGACTGAACCATTCGGCTAGTAGTAAGGGGCTTACGGCGGGACACTTTAGGGGCCTTAGGTGGGGGAGACTCCCTAATCCAGCCTCCTTCCATTCCACCTTGGTAAAGGGCCCCCATCACCCCAGACAGATACCTGTACTGGGTCTCCAAGTCGACATCCCTTAGAGCCGCCAAGGTCTTCCGATGCTCTCGCTGGTCTGGAACCCCAAGGAGCCAAGACTGCTGGCTGGACTGGGAGGTGGGGTCTGTTTGACCTCGATTGACCGGGCAGTGGTTGAGCCTGGATCGGCGCTGCTTGGCCAGTCCAGAGGTTGCAGAGGTCAGACTGTGGATAGTGGAGGTGAGACCACTAGAGGAAGAATTGGAGGAGGCTGACAAGGCGTTGCGTTGCTCCCTGTGGTGCCGCTGAAGGTGGTACTTCAGCGAGCCCGACTGGGTACCGGCATAGTCACAGTGGGGACATTTGTAGGGTCTTTCACCTAAAGAAAATAAGACAGGCAAAACCAAATTGGGGAAATGGTATTGGAGTTTCAAGTAGTAGCACCCAACCTAGTTGAAGCTCAAAGAGACCACTGATTTTGCATGTTCTAGCTCATTTACAACAAATTGTACATACATTTGTTATTAAGGCTAGTAGAAAAGTATGTATATATATCTCAACCTTTCCTGTCATGGATTACACATGGCACATTTGAAGAGCCTTCAAATTGATATTGCCTAAATATGTGTTTATACTATAGTGAATGACTAGAAGACAATGGCTGCCTGCCTGAGTCAGAAAAAGAAATCTGAAACACTAGAGCATTCTTTTAAAATAATGGTGAGCAGTAACTTGCAAAATAAGTAGCATGGTCCTTCAAACAGTGGTAAGTGGGAGATGTAATTACGCATTTTGAAGGGAGATGGCAGTATTCCATCACTGATGTAAAAATTAGACTGCTGGGAGGGATAAAGGGGATGGGGCATCATGCTGGAGGGATATCAACAGCAGGAATGCATTATGAAAAATGTAAATGATCTCATTCACAAAAGGAAGAAAATAAACACACAAAGAACACAGCTCTGTTGATAAATGCAGATGTACATGCAAAAGTATGAACAATTTGATGTTGCTGAAGCAAAACAGAATGGGATAGAAATCTCAAGGGGCAATAATCTCAAGAGGACAGTAATATCAAGAGAGTATTATTATAATTTGATGCCTTCACTTGAATTACTGACCATGTGGTAATCACTTGATGGCACAGAGAAGCATTAGAAAAAAAGCTGTACGTTATCATGATTAAAACAGTTGTGATGTGATAGGTCCTTTCAGCTAGAGACGATTTTTCATAATGGCAATTTTGTAGATTTCATTGAATGCATTTTAGGCATTTTTGTCTTGCTGGAAAGCCTTGGATGTGCTCCAGTTACCAGTTGCTGGCTAATGGTGGCATCTCAGAAAAATGGAAGTTAGTTCTTAATTTTGATCAAATGCATCAAGTGAAGAAGGCAACTAATTAAAAAACTAATGGCAATGAATCATGCTGATAAAGTCTTATGAATATGGATCATTAATTAAGAGTGTGAGTGAGTGCTGTGAGAGTTTACCAGTTTTCATTACATTTCTTACTGACTTATCACTGAAATTTCAGCACAGGTTTTTTTTTTTTTTTTTTTTTTTTTAAATGTGGGAAAAAAGTCTTCTGAATGATTAAATGTAGATTAAGGTGAACAGTTACAGATTCACTTGCATCAAAACAAGATCAGAGAATGTGAATCTCAGAAAGATTAAAGGCAAAACAATGATCATGGAGAAATCCGTGAGCATATTTACACCTTGTCCTGATGTTTACGTGAAAATCAATATACTTTATCTAAAAAAAAAATTTAGAGTTGGGCTAATCAATTTATTAGATCATTTTGGAAAAGAAATGTTTTCTGTAGCTTTTTTTAAGGTGAGTTTACTGACTAGTGAGAGATGTGAGCCTTTTACTAAAATTTCGCCAAATTTAATCCCTGGAGTGGCTTGATTTTTCCTTACAAACTACCGTAAGTATACCCTCAAGCAAGGCATTTAACCAGGAGTTGCTCCAGTGGGGCTACTTGGTTGCCTGCAGTAGAGGGCTATGATTAGCGCTGGCCAGCACTCTAGGGTGAATGTGTATAAAAGGAAAAAGCTAGCGCTGCTAAAGCAAGGATGCTCAATGAAACCTTTCCAGGGATTTCTAAAGGTTAAAAAAGTAAATGTGGTTTGTTAAACTCACAGCAGTTTCTCACCTGTGTGAACTCTCAGGTGCACTTTGAGATGGTGTGAAGAGCGGAAGGCTTTACCACAGTAGGGGCAGTCTTTTATTCCTCTACCACGCACTCGCTCCCTGGTGGGAACTGAAGGTATGGAGGAGACTGCTGTCAAGCCATTTTCTCCTGCAAGGGAAGAGAAATGTAAAGATAACAGCTAGTGTGAATGGCTCCACGTGAGCTTCTATTTGCAACAGAAAAACAGTATAAAAATTATATAATCTTGTGATACTAATACCATTACATGTAAGCAAAAGAACACAATCCACTAGACAAAATAGAGAAAAGATCATGTGATTGTACCTTTGAGACTTGAGATGACAGAGTGAAACCCTGTAGCTCCTCCTGCTTGATGTGATCCACCACTGTGCAGTTTTGATTCCTGTCTCACTTCTCCTGTTTGTTGGGATGCACCACTGTGTAGCTGAGATTCTTGCCTCACTTCACCGCTGGCTCGTCTTCCTAGCCCTGATCCTCTGCGACTACCACTCCCCTCATCTTCGCCACCACCTCCTTTCTGGGGCCTCTGAGTGTGAACGCGAGCATGAACCACCACCTGCTGCAGGCTGCGGAACAGCTTTCCACAGTCTGGGCATTCCCATGGCCCTCCTGCTCCACCAGACTCCTCTCTTGGATCCAGGCCTCCAAGGTACGCTCTGACTTGGTCGGCCTCTGTGATCACTGAGCTCCGACCTGTGCCTCGCTGGCCTTGTTGCTGGCCTCGCTGGTGGGACCTCTGCTGCTGTTGCTGCTGTTGCTGCTGCTGCTGCTGCTGCTGCTGCTGCTGCTGCTGCTGCTGAGCAACTGCCAGGCTGCGAGCCACGAGCTGCCACCAAGTTGCTTGGTCGCCTTCTGAAATTGATGCGGTAGTCTCACCTGTGCCCACTCCTCTAGTTGCTCCCCCTCCTCTTCCTTGGTCCCCTACTCCTGAGCTGCCAATGCCACCACCACCATTTCCCATCTCCGCCACTTGAGCCACTGCTTGAAGTCTCTCCATGCAGCTGGCCCCACTGCCATCATTGGGCAATCCGAGGTAGCCCAGAATGGCTGACTTGCTTGAGCCCATCCCCATTCTTCCTCCAGTTTCTCTCTCTGATCTTCCTTGTCCACCTCTTCCACCTCTTTGCTGGGCGAGAAGGAGGCTTGAATAGAGGGCGTTGAGGGACTGATTATTAGCGGAGCCTTTGGCTTGCTGCTCTGCACCTCCTGGTCCCCCAAGGGTTCCCAGTCCTGTCTTCAGCCCAAGCTTGTTGAGATGTACTTTCATGTGGTTTTTGAGGAACCAAGGCTCTTTGAAGCCACGGCCACAAACCTGGCACTTATGGTCCAAGGAGTCCTTGTGCTTTCGCATGTGTCCTTTCAGGAACCAAGACTGGGTAAACCGCTGTCCACAAGTATCACAGCGAAATGCTGGCAGTGCGGGGGACACAGCCGCTGTAGCTGCTGCTGTCACCTGTGCTATACTTGGGGTTGGAGCTGGGGTATGGGTCGGGGTTGGCACAGGAGTATCAGGAGTTGTAATGATTCCCCTTGAATTGAAGGCTGGTGGCAGAGCAGGTACCTCAGGGGAAGGGTGGCACTCCTGCAAGTGGGATGCCAGGGTCTCTTCTTGGCTGGCGGAGAAAGGACAAAGAGTGCATTTATATGGGTTGTGGAGAATGCGGACATGGCGAGCCAACTCCGAAGCCGTACGGAATTTTCCTTTGCAGGCATGGCAGCGAAATGTAGGCGCTAAAGGAGTAGACGTACCCTCCCCAATTGTAGAAGCATAGGGAGGGGTCACAGAAACAGGGTCCTCTGTAAGTGGAGGGGTCAATGGTGTGCTGTCATCCAGTAAAAAGTTTGGGTTCTGGTCTGTCTGTAGGCCGTTGTCTAGACCTTTGACCTCACCGTCATCCTCCTCTTCCGTGAGATGCTGGATGAGAGTCCCTGGCCGTATACGCTGGTTTGGGTGACTTCTGTGATTCTGGTTTAAGTCTTTGTGGTTCTGTTGAATTTTGAGGTGCTGCTTCAGGGGTGTTGAGGGGAGTCCCGTCCGATATAGAGCTGAAGCTCTGCGGTCTCGGTCCAGACTGTGAGCTCGGGCGTGAAGAGACAAAATGCTTTGAAATCTGAATCTCTTTCCGCATACATGACAGGGAAACCTAAGCGCAGGCCCTGGTGAAGCCCCTCCCACTCCAGGTATTGCCCTGGTAACAGTATCTTTCTGGAACAGCTGGAGGTCTAGCTCGTCGTTGCAGTTTCCACTTTGCCCAGATGATAGGGCCAGCTCCAGGGCTCCAAACCCCAGGATTGGGGCTGATGGTGTGGCTGGTGGAGAGGAGTCCAAACACGGGCTGCATACAGCTTCTTGTCCCCCGCCTCCTGGGAAAAGAGCCACGGCTGGGGTCGGGGACGGAGGAACTCCATCCAGGCCTTCCGTGTCATCTTCTTCATCAACATCGTGGTGATTGTTGTCCCCGTGGAGGGGAAAGGGAGAGAGGGGGAAATAAGGCGTGGTGTCAGGGCTCTGAGGGAAAGTTTCGGGGCTGTGAATTGGCAGGACAGTAGGGCTGTTGGGTAGAGAGAGTTGGGTTTGAGGAGAAGAGGCCTGGGGACTGTGGTCCAGGGATGGCAGTGTTTGGGGAGACTGGGGCTGCTCAAAAGAAAGAGACAACACACACTCTGGCGGAGAATCCATCCTCTATAAATGCAAAACACAGAGAGAATGGGAGAGAGACCAATTGTGAGTGGAACTGGTGACTTAGGAAGAGTTACAATTTTAAAAACCTAGAGGAAAGGTTACATTTGCATGTTGTGCATAATTATCTTTAACTGTAACATTGTCCAGATCCGGAAAAAGGCCAAGAAATAAACGTAACACAAATGGTTTTAGTTTGCCTAACAAGTTCATATGTCTGGATGGGTGAATGCATATGAAAACACTAGATAATTACCAGAAGTGTGTGTGGTGTTATGCCATTCTTTACTGTCTCGGCTGACGGGGGACACACTTCGGTGGCAGCCTTCTCCTTTAATTTTCTGGGGACAAAAGCAAGCAAAAAAACAACAACTGCATGATTAGAAACTTCAAATCCAAAATCTACCTTGAAATTAAATTGCACATTATTGAAGCTAGTATCTGACTAAAGACTTTATTTTACTAAATTAACAATATCAGTGTCAATGCAGGCATTAATGCTTTTATTTAAAATATTGAGCGAGGAACTGCAGGTAGCAGATTTTTGTCCAACAGGATAAAAACTCATTTGCACCAAGACTCTATGAATGTATTTCATCATAAATGCTAATAGCAGAAAATCAAACGCATATTCACAGCAGCAGCGTTTTGAAGGTGTTTTAATGCATCTACATGGTAAGTACAAAGCAAATCTTTATTTGATCTTCATTTACTCTTCAGTCTGTGTAGGTGTATGCATGCGCTTAAATGTGTAACAGGTGTGCACCTGTTCAGCCTCCTGCATGTGTTCACAATGCACTCCAGCATATTGTTAGCACATATGGGATGATTAGTGTGTGTGTGTGTGTGTGTGTGTGTGTGTGTGTGTGTGTGTGTGTGTGTGTGTGTGTGTTCAGGAGTTAAGGGCACCACCGCAGGACATGGACTGTCCCAAACAGGATGGGCGCGCAATGTTTTGACTTCCCCACACACCCTTCCTGTGCACTCATACAGTAGCAGCACTTTTTCTTAAATCAGGGCTGTATACAAACATGCACACTAACGCCCACTGATGTACAGTATGCATGCACTTATGCCAAACACTATTTGTTAAATTTACAGCCTGGGTGTGGTGCTTTGGCCCATGCACTGCTTACTCATGGTTACTTGTTTAAATAATGTACAAATGTAAGCTTATTTGACTGTTGTGTTGACTGAACTGCAACCGTCAACCCAGATAACAGAGTCAGCTGAAATGTAAAGTGTGATATACAGCATATTGAACACACAAGCATTTTGGCAAGCCCGCTCACACACCCAAATATTTCGAGTGCACAGCAGTTAGAATGGATTTATGCACATTGGCTGTTTTCGTCCATCATTTGCTGGAGTTGAGAAGCAGCAGAGGCGCCCACAACAAAAGAAAAGGTCATCAATCATTGTGGCAAAACAATGGAACATCTGTGTTCGCAGGTGTGTCGCTCATATTTGTGTTCACGTGGCGGTATGGTCACATATGTGTTTATATGATCAGTTGGATTTGTGTATGTGCGTGCGTGTCACTGAGCCTGGATGACAGAGATTCTTATGTAGCCGGTTGACATTTTAGCTCAGCTATGACTCACAGGGATATCACACCATATCAATCACATAAACACACACACACATACAGACAGTGCTTTCTTCATCCACCATTATTGTTCTTTCTCTTTCTGTCTTCCTTTCCCCTCTGTCTTTCTTTCCCCGATTCACACTCCTCCCATCCCCCTCTCATTCTCTCGCTCCCCCCACCTCCCTCCCTCCGTCTATTATTCACTAATTTTCTTTCATTCTCTCCCTCTCTCTTTCTTTCTCTCCTGCAGTGTTGCCAGTTGGCAGAGTGCCAGGGAATGCTGATATCAGCTGGTAGATTGGGCCCTGCCAACATGGCGAAGAGCAGAAATGAGAAAGGAGGCAGACAGAGGGAAAAAAGAGAGACAGAGAGAAACATACAGTGCGGTTAAAAACTGGGCAGCATTAAAAAAAAAAAAAAAAAACATTGTCAGAAGCCATGTGAAAGAAAATGATTTAATGCGATTGCCAGCATGGTGTTGAGGGGAAAAGGGGGAAGAAAAATCGGGTCAAGAGATAGACATGCTGTAACAACAAATAGGAGAGAAATCAGAGTGGTGGGGTGGCAGGCTGGGGCATAACATGAACAGAGAACAAGAGATTTAAAAATCATTTGAAAAGTCAATACATCCAGACAGAGAGAGAGATAGAGAAAGGGGAAAGATAGAAAAAAGGGACACCGGGTATCTAAATGTGTCTGCAGTAGTGTTAAGTCCGATGGCATTATCATATGAATATCACCATCACAACGCATTGTTCCACCTTGACGGTGGCTGTCACCAACCACAAGCCCTGTCACGCCAATGAAGAAAATTTGGATAAATGGAGATAAGGTGCAGCAATGGATGCAAGGAAAGGGGGTTGGGGTGACTGAGGGACAGAAATCAGATTGGAATCAGGTGGAGCAGAAGCACATGAAACCCAGGTTTTAATGAACCACGGAAAGCTAACGGGAACCATTCCCCTAAACCTCCTCCGGACATGGTCCATGAGACATTTGTCCACATAACTAACAAAGGCAATTAATTCCCAATCTGCAGATTTGAAGTACTTCTGTATGCAATTGCACTCAGGGAATGCAACCAAATAGATTGCGCAGGTGCTCAACAAGGTGTTAACCATCAAATTCAAAGGATGTATGAAGGAGAGGTGCGTGCAGTTTTGTGAGAGAAGGAAGGATCCGATTTTAAAAGAACATCACGGAAAAGCATTGTTGATGTGAGGTCCAAATGTAATCCACCTAAATCACAGTCAGTCTTGAATGCACGTTGATACTTGATCCAAGTATGGAGAGGGGGAAAAAATGATAAAAGTAGATTTAAACTGCTCTTTCACTGATTTTTTTTTTCTTCCCTCCTGCTTTTTCTCCGACCCTGAAATGTGCAGTGTACTTGCAGCAGTTTAACATCATTGCAATTCGCACAGTAATGACAGCTTAAAAGCATATCCTTGTTGTGTTACACACTGCCATGATTTTGTCATTACAGTAATTACAGTGTAACTTTGTGGGCACTGGGATAACTGATGTAAAGTACTGAATTACCTTAACTGGATATTAGTTTTCATGACAGAGGTCAATTATGCTAACTCCCCCTCTCCAAAAAACACTGCATTGTTTAAATACAGATAATTATAGCTCCACTCGTGTCACAAGGTGTGTTTAGAGGGAAAGGAAAGAGGGGAGGTTGCTGAGTCATATATCACATCTGCGATAAATAGTTGCAGAGAAAGTACGAGCGTGATATGTTCAGACAAGTTTATTTTTGGGGGGGTTTGATGTCATTGTGTAAATATCCACTGAGTGGTACAGTTTTATTTTGATGGCTAACTGCATGTCTGTACATGCCAGAATGTTACACATCAAAAATAAATGTGAGGGTGTGATCACCTTTCACGTAGTTTAAGTGTGTGTGTGTGTGTGTGATACAAGTGTAATTTATAGTCTGTTTAAGAGGGTTTTGTGTATTGTATCAGGTGCCTATACCCTTTTGGCTTTTTAGCTTTTATAGCCAAGCAGTACCTATTTGCAACCCCTCGCACAGTTAGCATGATGAAGTCTGTGGATCGTTAGTGTGATTTCATTTCTATAAAGTTCAGGGAGGGCTGCAGTATTTCACAAGGAAAAAGGCCTGAACTACAAGTTGAGGACCCTGGCCTGCAGGGACACTTAATAGGAAATAGAGTACAGACCAATACCTTTGTGTTCTTATCTGTCTGTATGTGTGCGTTTGTTGCGAATGTCCTTCTCCATGTACCTAAAAATAGGCATCTCCAAGGTCTCTGGCCCGGGCCTTAGGGCATAAAGTAAACTGTGTTTCTGGAGGCTGTGTATGTCTTTGTACTTCAGTGAATCCTTACAAGTGTACTTTTCTTCCAGCTGTATTACTACTCTCACATGATGAAGTGTATGCAAGGTGATGTGTCCTTCGGGAATAAGTGGGTGTATGAGAGATTGGCTGCAAAAACAAAAACAAAAGCATATAAAACAGAGGATGAGCGATTGAGGGAGGAAGAGAGAGGGGCGTCCGCTCTCTGTGTGGAACAGTATTATTTGGTTCTGTGGTCTTTATCGCATGCTCACGTGGCGAACTTCCCCACACGGTATTCATTTCCTTTATTTCACCTTTCCCTGAACCCCCTGCTTCACTCTCTGCTTAGCTCCAACTTTGTCTGGCTCCCCCCCCCCCCCCCCCCCCTTCATCTTCAGCACTGATAAGGGGGAAAGTCTCCCACTGTGCCTCCACCACTGACTGTGAAGATATGACTGGTGGATTCTTTGTACACAAACTCTTTTGTATCATTTTGGTCTGAAAATGGAAGTAATATTGCTATCAAAGGGCTCACTTGTGCCTTGAAATCAACACTTCAGACTTTGGTGCTGTTTTGGGGGGGAAAGGTGTCCTTGAAATAGCAATATATTTGCCTTTTTGATATGTATTTTGTGAGCCAGATAAAGAATAGAATAGAATAGAATAGATAGAAGTTCTGAAAATGTTACATTCAGTCATAGACTCTCATCTGGCCTCAGCTTTTACTAGATCTCCTGCTCTACTTGTGTTAATTTAACACTATCCTACTGTTTTTTTTCCCATTTCTTCCAGACTAACCTTACCTCCTTTCCCCTTTCTCTCTTTCTCTCTAACTCTCCCTCCACTCCCAGTCTCCTCTCAAGCTGTTGCTCCTGCTCTTCCTGAATGAATTCCTCCTCCAGCGGGAGCGCCAAAGTGGGATCGCCGTGGCGGGGCCAGATCTGAGCGAGTGAGTCTGAACGCTGGAAACATCACGGCATCTCGAGCAGAGTAACGAGGCTCTCGCTCCGAGCCCTGCTGGCCGTGCTGTGTCTAAACCCATGAGCGGAGGCGCTTACTGACTCGTCTGATTCAGGATTACAGGATAGAGGCCTTAAATGAAGAATTGGTTCGGAGTATGCAAATGTCATAAGCAAATCACTGGATGTGTTCTCTGTGATTGGGTTATCTATGCTTACTGAAGACCAACTGCAGGGGTTCACAGATAAAAACAAAGAAAGGATCACACAGGTGAAAAAATATAAATGCCTACATGCTGTTTTTATTTTATAATCCAAAAACCAAATGTGTACTGAAAACTGTTGAATAATGATCTAATTTGGATTTAAAAAATGAAACCCTTTTAATCAGCAATAAGCACCTTCTTCCTCTGAAGTGTCCTTGAGCAAGACGCCAACTACCCAAGAGGCCCCTGGGATGCCGACCCTACAGCGTGACCTCCTTGTGTAATATGTGTATCACATGTATCAGACATGTGAACACCTATGGAGAAAACTAGAAACTGTTAACACCGGTTGATTCTTTATTTACCCTGGGGAAATTTGAGAAGCATGTGTTCTCTTTCTTGTAACACCTTGCTTCAGGCACACTCAATTAAACTTTTATCATATACCGGTACATACTGCATATTAGGGGTGAGGTGAGGGGACCGATCCAGCAGAGTATTGCGATATTTTTCGTGGCAAAACTGTATAGATACACAGATGCCAAGTATTGATCTAATATTACATGTGTGTTAGTCGGTTTGTCTGCTTGACAATCCCATTTTGCAGCAATACAATGAAAGTGAGAGGAACAACCAGTTCACTTCAGATGAAACAGATGTTGACAAAGTTGACAGATGTTTTTCTTTTGGGGGACATCATTCGAAATTGGGAACAATGTGAAGTTGGAAAAAAAGGTGATACATTGCAATAAATCGCACAATATTGCAATATGTTTAAAATCACAATATCCTGGTATTGTGATGATGTGGAATGTGTGGCCTCTGGTGATTCCCACCTCTACTGCACACGGGAGTGTCAATACGTAAATCAACACCTCTTGGAGCTTGAAATTTGACAAAGAACCTTGCACAAGGGCACTTTGACTGTACGTGTATAAGGTTAGAAAGTAGCTTGGTTGTCTACATGCAGCATGTCAGGGTGTTTGAGCCTAAAGGTGAGAGTATGTTCAGAAAGAACTCATCTGTGCTGCACATTGAATGCAGAAGTGTTCAGAGCTGTTCTGAATGGCAGGGTGACACAGAGAGGGTGTGAGACCAAATAATCATTTAAATTGGGGGATAGTGGTGCACCTTTTAATCCGGCGCAGACTTTCCTAAAATGCATTCATAGCGTTGAACTCGGTTGCACATAAAAGCGCCAAAAGTAGTTGTATAATAGAGCTTGAGAGAAGTTGAGAGAAAACAGCCTTGATCACCTCCTCAGATCTGTCCACCTGCAGCGTGCTTATCGGATCGTAAATTCCAGAAAGTTACTGAAATTGTCGGAGGGGCGAGGGAAAGGTGTAGGAAGTTTCAGACACTGTTGGAGCATCCTGACGCCTTAATACCTTCAGCCTCTCTAACTCACCTCTCAGCTCCCTCTGCTCGCCATCTCTTGATGATCGCACTTTATCTTTTTCTTGACCCGCTGGTGTTGTGACGCGCTACGCTCGATCTGCTTTTTGATATGATGATTTGGATTTTAGTCAAACGCACACCTGAGGGGACTGGTTTAGAAGAAAAAGCCAACCATCTACCTGTCCACCCTTTTATTGTAAGAGTCAGTTTGAAACTGGTCTGCAAACTCAGTACAAGTGGCACAAGTGGCGTACTATTTAAGTAAGACCTTAATGCTCTAAATACTCGCTAATCCCGAGCAGGCAGCAGAACTCTCAACAGTCTCAAAATGTCACAATGCAGTAGCTTCTCCCTAACTGAGGGCAAGCAGGTGCCTCTCCCGCAGCGCGCTAATGACCCAATTATATCAATCAGAAGCCTTGATTGGTGCTACACTCCTCTCCCTTTTTACTCTCTCTCCCTCAGTCTCTTTCTCCCTCACATACAATCTCTTCCTCAAGAGCCACCTGGATGGGTTGTATGTGCCCCTTCAAGTACAGTACAGTATGTACAAAGATGGGGAGGAGGGCGGCATTGATGGTGGCGGAGGAGGAGGAGGAGGATACTACTTGAGCACAACAAGCAGAGAGAGGTCTGAATGAGGCAAAACCATCACTCTTTTTCTTTCTTTTTTTAACACAGGGCCAGTGTTTCACGCCTGTTAGCACAGTGAGCAGCCTATTTGCAACGTGAAATCATCCTCTTGTATCGAAAAGTAGATGCACCTGTAGAGGGATACTTTTTCCAAAGGAGAGGTGATTGTTTTCAGGTTTAGTTTGTTTAATATCACCACCGGCGCTTACAAAAAGTCACTCGATTCTGGCAAGAATCTGAACAGCACTGACTCTCTTTTTGACGTCCATGATTTATCTGCTTTAAACTCATGTAGGATTTGTTAGGACAGGATGTAGTTACAGTTTATTTGATTTAGAGAACATGTGTAAAAGAAAAAGAAGAAAAAAAGCCCACAACATCCCTGTTTATAGGACAAGCCAGCAATGTCAACCTACTTCCACTCTGCACACGTTCTCAGAAGTGTGACATTTTGGGTGGATTTTAAAATAGGGCATTCCAGGATCCCTAAACATATTCCATTGGATAGAGAAAAGGCGACAGGAGTGTCTTTGGTCAACCCAGATGACACGTCTGCGTCTTATCTCGTGAGGAATTTCCTCCTCGCCCCTGTGATGTGCGTCAATAACGTGCAACCATTTTCAGTCGCTCTCTCCCCTCTTCTCTCTCGCGGCCATCTCAATTAGAGGCACATTAATGAAATAAATAACCATCAACAAACAATGCACTGATAAACAGCCGCACTAAAATGAGATCAACCCTGCCCGCAGATGGTGTCCGCGCACAATCCCCCTTCCAAAAAATATGCGATCAAAAAATCCTAAACAGTGGGATGTAGTTTGGAGAAGTCGGGGGGTGGCGTGTGTGTCATGTCAGCCTATCTATCGCTCTCTCCCCTGCTCCATTTTGTTCTTAAATTTTCTATACAAAAGATTAAGGGAGGGGAAAAGACGAGTGTGTGCGAGCAGGGAGAGGACGGGAGGAAGAAAGTGCCATCATGGATTTCATCTCGAGTCCTCTGCCAATCTCCCAAACCGACATCAGTCCCCCCCAAAAAGCGACATCGAGTCCAAAAACGCACATTCTTTTTTTGAAACCGGTAACTTCTCTTTCCAGAATACAATTTGGCAACACGCGTTTGGCACACACACACACACACACACGGCCACAACGTTGCATGCCACACTTGCTATGCTACTTTCTGAGCTTGTAGACAGTGGAGGTGACGTTAGGACCACTAAACGGATTGTAGTAAACATCGTAGTAGAAATGTGGGGAAAGTATAGCGTTTATAAAACGCTGTTGCAGCCTGTGGATGCGTTTTTTCTGCGCACATCCCAGATGAAAGTGACGGTGCTTATCTCGAAAACAATGCACTACACAATGCCTAATGTGTGACCAACAAAAGAATTAGTCAAGCTAATCGCGTCTACCCACAAATTACGCTTTGTAAATCAACTTGCTAACATGCAAAAATCCACTTTTACGCCTGGACAATATGTCTGCGGCTTATCGAAATCCTCCGTTACGCACCGAGAACTTGTGCCTCTTTTTTTAGAGAAAGCTACTTTTTTTTTTTTTTTCTTTTTTTTAGGAGGGGGGGGGGGCAATCGTCGTTTTCAAGCGAGGTTAACACGGGATAAAGAAGAAGAGGTAATAGCGCTGTTGAATTTCCCAACTGGATTCCTCGCGCGGATAGAAATAACTACTCGCCAACAGAACTTGGTTCAAAGTTCTGCGAATTTTAAAAATAAAAATAAAAATACACCATTAAACACTCCGAGTGACTTTTCGTTATCTTGCAACCATGAAGTCGCATTTTTATTTCGAGTTGACTTGCCGAATCGACTTATTTCGGATGTTACACCGAGTGTTCTCTGAATTATGTGGGTTGTTTTTTTTTGTCATGTCACGGGCTATAGGAAGCTCAGAGGCTATCGGCCACGCGCGCACATACGCCGGTTTACATACATGACACACACGTAAAGTGGTCCGGAGCGGCTACATACATACATCCTTCATGCCAATCACTCAAGCACACGCGCGCACACACGTACACATCAAAACTGCAAATAAAACACAACAACAACTACATTGGCCATTATCCCGTGTGTTGCTCGTGGAGGAAAAAAAAAAAAAAAACAGGCAACAACAGTCGCAATAAATTCAACAATTTTGGAAATGTTTATCACCGGTGTTCCACGCCACCATGCATAAAAGTGTACATGTAAACAGAGTGGTGGATAAAATGTAAGTAGATAAATGAAGATATAGGATATATGTTGAAAGTAAAGACTCAGTGTACTTACGGGAGAGGCGGCGAGGAGATTAATGACACGACACGTCATGATTACGTTTCACTTGAATTAAATACATTACGAGTTGGGAAAAAAATGGAAATCAGGGTTGTATACAAGCATACGCCGTTTCCCCCTCCCTCCTCCCTCCGTTTGGTCACCCTCTTCTCTCCCTCTCTCTCTCACACTCTCTCCTCCTCCTTCTCCTCCTCCATCTCCCTTTCTTTTCCTTCACCCTTTCTCTCCTTTCTTCTTGCATTTTTTCCCATTTATTGTACAGGAGTGGGTGAATAGGGAGCAGCAGAGGAGAAGTGGGAGGGAGAGTGATGTAGGTTGGAAATGTTAATTATAATCTCGGCACGGGCACCATTTTACAACGCTGTCATCTCTTCACATTTGGATCCTAAATATGGCATCTGGGGTGGCGGGTAGCTGACACTTTAGAGAGACATTTTTTCGGGAAGGAGAAGAAGAAAGTTTCACACCAATTGTAGTCTGCTAAGCGGCTGCTTAAATGTTGTGGTGAGCCACCCCGGAAGCACATGGCCACTTCCAGGATAGGAAGATACAAAGTGCACATATTTGAATGTAGGGTTCCCAACCTAAGGCCCAGGGACCACCGGGAGTCCCTAGGGAGGTTTCCAGCGGGTCCCCAGCAAAAAATAGCAGCAGTGGGAAAGACTAAAAGTAGAGGATTGCTTTGGAAAAACACCACGCAGTCAACCTGTGACTTCTTTAAAAGTATATAGGCCAGGCAAAGTATGTATTGCAAATTGTACTAAAGCATCAGATGGACATATAATACACACTTTTTGCACAGGCTGCACCCACTTTTGTCAGTTGCCAATGGTTTGTTATGGCTTCCTATTTCTCCTGTTATTAATGTGATGCATGCGACTTGATGCTGAAAGTTGAACATATCTCAAAAGCTACAAAGCTATATTCTGATATTTTTGGTCAGTTGAAGGAAGAAGAACTGTCACCTTAAAAGAATCATCTTATAAAGAAGTTGTAATGGCCGATGCCTTAGTTTGCCATTTAGCCATTTCCCTATTGGCCAATCCAGCAGACATGAAGTAATGTCACTATCCCTTTGCAGTGATGTTTCCGACCACCTGATGAACTAAATATAATGTTCACACTCCTTTTAGCCCTCAAGTTGTTAGATATTTGACCTTCTTCATCAGTTATTTGCTAACGTTGTCTGTCTGCCGTTCTGTGTTGGGCAGGCTGTGTACAGTAGGCCGTTTTGCTTTAAACAGCTGCTGCTTGTTTTAAGACAAATACATTTTTTTGTAAATGAGCACTGGAGGTTTCAAGTGTCCACATCACACCTTTGTGAGTTGCATAATGACCCATGATTGGCTTCCAATTCTAGCTTTGATGTCACAAAATGCTGCTAGTATGTCTACATGTTAAAGGTGCCCAGCCACACAAAACCATTTTTACTTGCATTTTTTAAAAATATGTTAGGTCCATATGTGTTTGTGAATGTGATAATGAACTGCTACCTCCTCTGTCAGCTCTAGCCAGTGAATAGAAATAAGCAGAGAAATCCGGCCAATTACAAAAACTGGTCAGTCGGACGTCATGTTGCCTGAGCTCATTACTATTCAGGAGCTCGCCCAGTTGAGTTGGGTAAAAAATTCTGATAGCCAGGCTCTTAGTGGCTAGCTGTTAACCAATCAGAGTCAAGGAGCTTATTTTGCTGAATTGTAAAGGTCCCATGGCATGAACTTTATAAACAATTTTTTTTAACATTAATAGGAGTTCCCCCAGTGGCTAGAAGTAGAGATAGGTGTAAACCAAGCCCTGGGTCTCCTGCTCTGCCTTTGAGAAAATGAAAGCTTTGATTGGACGATCTGGAATCTTGCTCCTTATGATGTCATAACGAGCAAGATTACCTCACCTTTCTCTGCTTTGCCTGCCCTGAGAATTTGCCCCACCCATGAGAGAGAGACATCATGGCTTTCAAACGAGCAAAGTGGCAGTTGGTCAAGGGCACACCCCCACCCTTCACCTGGACCCCCCTCATTCTTCCTCAATGGCTACTTACACAGAAATGGTGCATACGAAGGAAAGCTCATTGTGGGACTGGCTCTAGTGGCTGTAATTCTGCACCAAGACTGAGTTTTGGGAAAGAGACTTCAGATACAGTATGAGGGGCCCACCAAGGTCTATATAAAAGCATCCAAAAAGCACCATGTCATGGGACTTTTCATGAGTATGGGCTCAAATCAAGCTGAGCCTTCTTGCAGGCTTTCTATACCTCGCTAGAATGGCTTGAAACAAGGTAACCAAAGCATGTTTTCTGCAAACAAATGTTACAGAGGCCATGGTAGAACTTCAGACATTACCACAAAGTAATGAAATATGTGTGGCAGGGCACCTTTAAATTCAGACCTGAGGTGAGCTCTGAGACACTTTCCCCCTTCAAACTGTCTCCTAGTGTCAAACTCTACAGAAACATTACTCTGTCAGTCAAACATCCAAGTGTCAATAAGTAAAGCACTGTTGTAAATGGAGGCGTTTTAAAACCAAACCACCGAGCTAAAGGAAAAGGAAGCAGAGTTGTGATACTTCTCTGTGGGTTCAACACCATGAGTGACTGCTCTCACATTAGTTTTATTCCTTGGATTTAATGTCATCATACCTTTTTTTTCTACATACTTTCAAATTCAAGCCCTGTAAATAGTGGACTTTTAAGCTGGGTATTCAAAACCTTTAAGGTATCGACCAAAAAAAACAGTCCCAAGTAGTATCGAAACTTACATTTGTATATCTAGAAAAAACTAGTTTTTGGATTTAATGAGACATGTGATTGGCACACTACCGCAGCAGCTACCACCCACAGCGCCTGTGGTGTGGTGAAGTTGACTTTGGTGTATTGGACGGGGTTGGCAGTTCCGAGTGCAGAGATGCTTCCACTCACGTGATGGCTATCAGGTATCAAATGAAGTACTCTCTTGGTATCTGTATCACTTTAAGGGTACTGGTATTGTCACTGGTATTGTATTTTTAAAACAATACCCCGCCATATGACCTATAATGTGAAGATGACAGTGGGACGGGCATTGTGCAACAACTGAGGACTGGACTTTAAGTTCAAAGTTCTTGGTTACTTTACACCTCTGACCTGGATTTTCCACACTCAGATTATATCTTCTCTACAAGTACTTTACAGTCTACCTTCCACTCAAGCACTCCTGTAATGAAACTCCATACCTTCTCTTTTCTGTCCTTATACAATGTTTTTCCTCCTCCGAGACAAATCTGTCATCGTCCGTGGTGTTGTAGAGGAGAGGTGTATGATATTGAGGGGTGTATTTTGGTAAATTGAATTTGATGAATTGAATACTCTAGCTGTTTCACTTCTTGCCCGGCTGTTCATAAAACCTGGTGCTTATATTTAGCAAAGCTAAAACGCACGTACCCGGGACATGGGTGGTGGAATATCAAACATTGACTTGAATGACTGCGATTGCTTAAGGGGGGTCGCGGCTTGCTTGGTGGAAAATAGGGTTAGAGTGGGCGTAAATACTTGTTGCCTACTTGCATGAGTCTCATCCACCAAGTTTATATCTGGTTGAATCCATATCTATAATCTTGATATGATTGTTCTAGATTTCAGAAACAATTCGCCATATAAACATGCATTGGAGGTTTCATCCTCTTATCCTACTTTTGAAAACTATTAAGTATTTTCATTGGACCTGCACCATCTATTTTATCGGCTCCATCTACATCAGAATTTTGTTAGAGTATCAAGTGCCGAATTAAACACAGACTTTGTTTTTCACCCCACTTATTCTTGTGTTCCGATCTCCATTTTTGTGGTGTACTGTTATTGTACTAGATAAGGCCAAACGACAACAACAAAAAGCAGAGAGTCAAATCTACAGTACTGTACGTGGGATAGGACGCTCGTGGAGTGGTGCCGCCCACGCGCCTCTTTCCGTCACCTCGCAGCCTTTATCAAAGAGAGAAACAGAGTTACATACAGAACATATTGCGAAACAAAAGGCCAGCTGAATAGTGTTGCGGAAATGTTCACCTTTACATGTTCACTTCATTCTCTCACTTTGAGTTGATTCTTTTTAATAATAGCGCTTCACTGTAAACCCTATTTAGAAGTAACCTCTGTCTTTGTGTGTTAACGCTCACAGATAGAAGAAACAGGAATTGTACAGTAAGTCTGAGCGTTCCTCAGCTGAAGGCTGTGTGAAGGTAAACGTTAACTGTGAAATTCAAATGTCTTTGCTGACGCAGAACATATCTCGTGGATCAGCCATTGTAAGCCTGCCATTGTGTATCTGAGAGTGACTGACTAAGTCTGTGGCACATGTGCAGTGCATGCTTCTCTCAGTGTGTGCATAGCAAATCAATGTGTGCATATGAGTGTGTGTGTGTGTGTGTTTGTGCACATTTTGCATGTCAGCCACTTATATATGTACAAGTGCATATGAATGCATTCTCTGTCAGCTCATGTGTTTCTGCAACTAAACCTGTGTGTGTCGGCCTTGTACAGAAAATATGCTTGTGCGTGTGCGTGTGTGTGTGTGTGTGCGTGCGTGCGTGCGTGCGTGCGTGTGTGTGTGTGTGTGTGTGTGTCTCCTATCTGTTTGTGTTTGGGTGTATGTTCACGGTACATATGTGTATATGTTTGCGGCTGCCACAATGGCATCATCACCCGCCCCTGACGCTTTGATTGTTTTCTCCGCCGCAGCAGAAATGCACCAATTAATATGCAGAGAGTGAGTGAGACAGTGACACACACACACACACACACAAAACACAAAAAAACAGCCGTGAGGGAGGGAGACAGGGAGGGAGGTGTGATGGAGTGAGGGGGGCAGAAGAGATGGCACGGGGAAAGGGAAAGAATAGGGGAGATGAAATGAAAGATGAAGAAAGTGTGTTTGTGTGTGTGTGTGTGTGTGTGTGAGAGAGAGAGGGAGATGGAGAGATGGAGTGAGATAAGGGGCGAGGTTGGAGGGGAGTGGGGCGTAGATGGGGGGTGAAATCTGATAGATGCTTGAGTAAAAACAAGAGAAGGAGAGAAAGAAAAGAGTGAGGGATGAGGCTGAGGTGGGCTGAGGAGAAGGAGGAGGGTGGGGATCAATATGTACATATTCAGTGAGATATGGTGGGAAATCAATTGAAAGGAGGGGAGGAGGAATTGATTTGGGGGGAGGAGTAGGTGGAGGTGGGGGGGGGGGGTCGCAAGGAAAGAGGGAGGGAGGGAGGGAGGAAGGAGACGATGGAGGAAGGGGAGGAGGAGTGCAGAGGTGGAGTGATATGTGGCTACGGCTGCTGTCCTTTTTGTCGCAGTGTCAGGGTATTGATACTGTAATACACTCCCACCCCCACCCCACACAGACACACCATCACCCCCTTCACCCCCCCAGCACAATGCTGCCGTGACAACGGCTGTCGCGGCGACGCCTACTGGCACAATGCAGCCACAATACAGAGGGCAGTGAAGCATCTCTCTCTCTCACACACATACACACACACACACACACACACACACACACACACTCAAAGAGAGAGAGAGTGCAGAGCAGGCCATAGAAAAAGAAAGGAGGGGATGAAAGATAAAAAGGAGGGGGAAAGGTGGAGATTAAGAGGGAGGGAGGAAGATGGATGGATAGAAAGGGAGAGAAAAGGATGGTGATGGAGATGGAGAGGAAAGAGGGAGGGGAAGGGTTGAGGACGTGGATTGATGGAGAGACAGGAAGGAAGGAAGGAAGGAAGGAAGGAAGGAAGGAAGGAAGGAAGGAAGGAGAGAGAGATTTGGTGGGATAATTACATGTGTTAAATGCTGGAGGGTGTGTGCCCATAGAAACATGCTTAATGGCTTTTATTATTGCGGGGAAGGTTGTGTGAGGTGTGTTTGATTTTGACGGGGGTGTAGGGGCTGTGTGTGAGCAAACAACAAGATGTTTATTGTGTAATGTGGATCCATTTTGGACGACAAATATTGAATACATACCTGTGTCTAGACATTGCGAATGTGCGAGCATGTTGTTTAAAAAACAATATTACTCTGTTAATGTAAATTAGGAAATCTTGGTACTAATCATTGTTTTAGGATCTATTTATTTATAGCAAATCATCGCTGCCCTGCGAAAATCACTTCAAAATGTCAGCCCTGGTTTTTAAGCTTTGTGACAATGCGTTAATCTGCTTATCCAATTGGTTTCTAAAGGGTTTACGTAACTTAAGAAGTGGGAGATCGTCTCAACCCAAATAGAAACACTTTATCTGTCAGGGGTCTTTTTTTTTTTTTTTTTTTGGAGATACATGTTTTTCTGTGGACATTTTTCTTTTCATCAGTTCATCAGTTTAACATCACATATGTTTGCTTAAGCCTCGATCACTCTTTTTTTAAATTTGATCTATTTCATTATACTGTAGTACTGCATGATGTTCTTCTGCTGCTGAACAACATTTTTCTGGTTAAAATAAGTGAAAAATGACTGTGTGACTTTAATACTGTAACAATGAAACACTCAAATCATGCTGTAAGCCTGAAATCAGTGTTCATTTAAGAGATCAGTCTGGTGGCAGATTGTTTCTGAGTGTTTTAAATCAAACTTGAATTCAAAGCATAAAAAAAACAAAAAATAAATAAGACACACACTGCCTGCTCTGACCTCCCTTTGCCAAAATGTCTGTGCCGGCATATTACTGTATCTCCCTCCAACATGCACTCTCATTTACAAAAGAAATGCTTGGCTGGCTGCCTATAAGTCAGTTTATCCGCGTGAGATGACCAACGTCCCTCTTTTTCTTTTCTCTTTTTTCCTCCTCTCTCACTATCTCATACAGTGTGTGTGTGTGTGTGTGTGTGTGTGTATGATCTATAGTTCCCTGCCTCCCCCCGCCTCCCTGCATCACCCCCTCCTCCCTCCCTCACCCTAACCCTTCTTAATATGATGTAAAAAGCTAATCGCATGCAAATGTCTGTTGTCCCGGTAACCGGGCCTGAAAAATCCCTTTGATGTTTCCCCCGACTCATTCTCTTCACGTTCTCTTTGTTCGCCACAGTCTCGCTGCTTTGTCAACATCCCCCCCTTTTACCCCGCTCGCTCTCTCTCCTTCATCCATTCTGCAGCTCTCTCGGCCCTCTCTTAGTTCTCTCCGTTAGAAAAAAACTTCTAACTCTACTTTGTGTCTCCCTCTTTCTATAAGCCCCCCTCTCTATTCTTCCTCTCTTTTTTCTCCCTCTGCCTCCTCTCCCCCTCGTGCTCCTACTCTCCCCTTGACTGTGCCTCTCTGTCTGTCTGCCCCTTCGCCCTCGCTCATTTCCCATCATTCCCACCTACTGTCTCCTGTCCTCCTCTGTCGCTCCCTTTCTCTCTCCCTCAGTTCTGCCCCTTCCTGTCCCCCCCCCCCATTCCCCCTCGTTACCCACCCTTTATCTCTCATTCCTCTCTCTATGTCTCTCACATGCACAGATGGACACACACATTCATGCTCTCAAACTGCCCTCCCTCCTTTAGAGAATTTGATCCCTAGACTATTTGATATGGCGCTGCACTGGAGTTATCTAATCATTCGGGTTTTTGTGAGGCCCGGTAGAAGCGGCAGCACAGCTGGCTTTTACAGAATAGACCCCACTCATCACAGCAAGTTTAAGGTTCCGAGGTTACAGGCCCCGTTTCGAGGTTAGTCCTGCTACACGGTTCACACACAATCTCTAACCCTCCTCTCCTCCTAAATCTCCATCTGCGAGGTTGGAACTTGCATCCAGTTTTAATTCAACACAGAAAAGTAAAAAACAGTACAATTATCAAGTAAGCATAACATGCATTTCCAACATTCCACATTCCTTTTCAAAAAATGTAAACATCAGGCAGAGTGTGTCGTAGAGAAGGGCAAGGAGAAAGTTTCTATACATTAATACTGCCTCGCCACGGCATACACAAGTCAGGGATTCTGCATTTGACAATCTATATTGCAGTAAGAATGAAAGATGGTGTTCATTACATTGTTTCCAATATAACGCAATGTACCAAACAGCTAAGGGCTATGTAGTGGACGGGCCTTCTCCAAGCCAACAAATTACATATTGATTTAGAAACGGCTCAATATCCATTTGCAATTTTTGAATTTGAATGCAGATATGAAATGTGCTAAATCTGATAACGGCAACAATCGGCTGCTGCTGTCTGCAGATGCCAGCTTGACCTCCGGCGGATGGCTTCCGCTCCCCGATTGCTTCATATTGTACCTCGAGCATGATATCGTTTGATCGTGATACACATGCAATGTAATCAAGCCAAAGAGTGGATGATGGTTGGTTTTACAGGCTGTAAGCTTGCTGCCATACAATATGAACTATACATCATTGTTTGAAATATTGATGCTTTTTGTGTTGGCCAAGTCATAACATAAAAATGACAAGTGCCAGATATGTTGGGCGTCATTTTGTAGGCAGACATATTCTAGTAGTAATCTCATAGAAGTGTAACGTGTAACATGTATTTCTATTAGTGGACCCACGTGTTAGTCTGCCTGAGTGGAATTATTTTTTTTATAAAGCGTGTTCCCTAGTCTTGAGATTTGATATTTTAAAGGAAAGGTTTGGGAAATTCACTTCTTTGCCTTCTTTTGTAAGGAACAAAGTGTTAGCTTAGCACAAAGAATGGAAGCAGGTGGAAACAGCTAGCTTAGCTCTACCTGAAGGTAACATAATTAGTCTACCAGCACCTCAAAAGTCCATTAAAAATCACGTTATATCTCATTTCTTAAATTCATACAAAAGAAAATTTGTAAAAACAACAAGTAGCTTCAGAGGGGACTCATAACTGACAACCTCAAGAAATAAGAAAGAGTCCGGTACAGGATCCCGTAATAAAACTGCAACTTGACATTTTTCAAACAGATTAGGGATATTTAGAGGTGCTGGTAGGTAGTTTTTGTTGTCATTAACTCCCTCTTTCAACTCTTTATGTTAAACTAAGCTGCTAGCTGTATCTTCATCCTTATTGTACAGACATGAGATTGTTATGGACCTTCTCATCTAATTCCTGTCAAAACAACGAATAGGTATATTTACCAAAATGTCAACTATTCCATAAAAAAATAATCTAAACACGTGTCAAACTCAAGGCCCAGGGGCCAAATCCAGCCCCATGCAGACACTGATCAGGCCCGCGTATCAATTTTGGTTCCTAATAAATTTTGGCCCATCTAGTTTATGTCCTTTCTTTGGTGATTTTTGTCACTTTTGGCCTCAATTTTTTGGCGCTTTGCCAGTTTATGAAATGTTGTCGCTTCCCCCCCCCCCCCAACCCCAACCTTATTTGGAGTTATTTTCAAGGATGGCTAAGGAACTTTATTGCTGACTTATTTGGGCTTTATGTCGATGTATGAGTGAGAAGACTATATGAGACATGCAGTAATATAGTCAAAGATGTATCTTTTCTCTTAAATAAAAGCATGTCTATAAACGTTAGGTCTGGCTCTTGATGTGATTCTTATTGTCCAGGGTGGCTCTTAGGGAAGTTGAGCTTGACACCTTTGATCTAAAGCAATCCCCTGACATCACAATGCCAACCGCTGGCTTTAGAGACATCACTAAGGACCTCTTCAAACTGTGATCTCGAAATTCAAAAATTCAAGCAGAAGCTAAAAAGTAACATTTGGGGGCATCTAGGTTGTTGGTCAAATGAAGAAAAGTTTCCTACAGTAGAAGTCAGATTTGAGTTATTCTCTTTAAGAATAATAACATGTAGGTCATGTCTTCTAAACGCAAGCACAACAACCAGCAGAACCAGAATGTAGCACATCAAACAGATCCACCTTTCTCCATTTTATGGAGACCAGGAAAGCTCCAACTAAATGTAACAATACGTCTTTGTACACACATCAACATTGCACAGACACCCATTATTTATACCTTTGGCACAAAAAAATGATACTTATATCAAAATAATAGTTTTAAATTCATTATCAGTACGTATAAGGCACCAAGAAGCTCATGTTGCTGACATAAGTTATACTTTTAAGAAGGTTAAATAAGTCCTTGCCACTGTTAATGCAACATCATTAGCTTAAACAAACATATGGAACAGATTTTGTAAGATGTTCCCGTGCAATATCAAGTCAATGCTTACTGTGTGTGATCAGATGTAACCTTGCCTGATGTTGATTTAGCCGCTGTACCAGCCTCTAAAATGGCCAGAGTGACTGTGTGTGTGTGAGAGCATGTGGATGTGAATAGAGCTCCACTGTCTTATAACAATAAGAATGACTGCATGTGTTGAAGGACACTGTGTGTATTTGTGTATGTGTGTGCATGCTCACACCACCCCTGCCTCATTTACATAGATGCAATCACACCTAGCCTATGCCACACATTTTTACACAGGCAGGGGGAAAAAAGCCTACAGTACTCCATTCAGCGTTATGAAAATGACAAAGTACATAATACATTCTAAATCTGCAATCCTACAGTGGATTTAAGCCCCACATATTACTTCCTGTTTATTGTCAGATGCTGGAGCATGTGATGCGTACAGGCAGCCAGCCAGCCAGCCAGGCAATCAGTGGTTCAGACCAAGTGGTTTGGCCTAGCGGGGAGCCGCGGGGCAGACAATGGCCACACTGTGTGGCTGAAGTGCCTTTGGTGTCAATGACTTTGCCAGCAACTGAGACTGGCAGATCCAAAATGGCGGAGCACAGAGAGCCCTGCTGGTGCTTGTCATGGTTTAAACAGGGCAGTTTGGATCCTTTTTTGGAGGCAGATTTTCTTCGGGGGGGAAGGGGGGGG
>NC_048425.1:4701882-4768047 GCF_013103735.1 Etheostoma cragini
AGGGAAGATTAGCAAGTATGTAAGAAAAGTTCAAATAGAATGAGGGTCTCTGTTTTGTTTTCTTGCTCCATAAGTCCAGTTTGGCTTGCCCAGAGGTGGAATAGAGATGATGAAATCTTTAGTCCAGGGTCCAGTTTCTGATTGGAAAAAGTTACAGAAAGAGACACAAAGAAATTAAACATTACATTTCTTTCATGGATCTTAAGCATTCTTCAGGATGTGTTTATAGATTCCTCCAAGTAGAAAAAGAGTCGACAAAACGTGCAGAATCAGAAAGTAAGCGATGCTGGGACATTGTGACATGAGCAGCAATATAAAAAGAGCAACAACAGAGAGAGGAAGAAAAGATGAGAGAAATGTAACTTACTCTTATTGAGATGACAGTTACACGGCTGTAGAAGGAGACTGACTCTGAGGAGAAATAAAGACAAACAGAAACAGTCACATATTTGTATTCTGCTGTGTGTGTGTGTGTGTGTGTGTGTGTGTGTGTGTGTGTGTGTGTGTGTGTGTGCACGCACATGCCATAGCGTGCATGTACATTGGCGCAAGCGGCTATCCTCCCTCTGTTGTTGAATATGTGCGTATCACTGTCTGTGTGTTTGCCCTATCTGTTTGGGATGCGTGTGTCCGTCTGTCTGTCAATCTGTTCCCAGCGCAGTCTGTTTGCCAATCTGTCATATTCTGTTTGCTAGATAAAGAGATTGAGAGAATGTGTGTGTGTGTATATATGTATGTGTGTGCGTGTCTGTGTGTGTGCGTGTCTGTCTGTGTGTGCGCGTGCGTGCGTATGCGTGCAGAGCAATTTCATTTAAACTGTACCATGGAGATGGCAGACAGGTACTGCTGTTTTCCTTACAGCTAAGAGGATGCATACTCCTGTCTACACTTTACTAACATATAGAAATGATGTTGCCATTTGAAGGACACCTTTTTATCACCTCACTGAAACAGCTGTAGCACAACGACTCCACTAATCTCAGGCGTAGGTTACATTCAAATGGCTGCGATGCCACAGCAGCTGAGGAACATATTTATGTTTTCCATTTTGCCCAAATAAACTATAAATAAAATAAATGGGTTTTTTCTTGTGTATTATATTAACCATTAGAACAGAGGAAAGATTGTTAGTGCTGGTAAAAAACAAACAAATGGGCTTTTGAATGCACTCATCCATCTTAAGAAGAACCATGCATGAAGATCGGGCAAATTACTGATTAGAAAATGACACATTTCAACGATTTCTAATTGCAACGCCTCCATTTTGAGTCCAGCCGGGAACCTTTGTTGCGCGCCATCCAGGCGGACGATCTGCTAACCGGTTTTGCATTTTCATACATTGATTACATAGCCGCGGGAGAGGGACAGAGAGAGAAAACAGACAGATGTAAACTGGGCATGTTGTGGATCACGGTCAGCGTTTTAACCCCTAACCCACAGTCGAGCAGCCTGCTAAGTGGTTTTGGGGTTTGGTTCTATCATAAAACAACCTACACACAACACTTTTTCACCGAGGACACATAAGCACACAGATTCAAACCAATGGAAACGTGGTCCCGACTTGCCCCATAATCTTGACAACAACACAGACTGCCCCTACGACATTACTGACTGAAAGTTGAGTAAAGTTCAAAGTGAGAGTTAATCTGAACGTTTTTCTCACTTGCTCTCTGTCATCAGCGCACTCTTTCTAATGTGGCTTACTTTTAGACTGGTTGGGATTGGGACAGGCTGTCATCTACCGCTTTGGAGCTGTTGTTTCCGCAATCAGAGTTTGAGATGATCCTTCATCGTTTTATATCATCCCGGCTCGTTTACTGCAACTCCGTTTTCCCCTGTTTCAGCAAGTCGTCCCAGGACAGTCTACAACTAGTCCAGAACTCTGCTGTTGACCAGGTCCAGCAGGATGTCACACATCACTCCTATTTTATACTCATTACAATGGCTTCCGATCGAGTTCAGGATCCAATATAAAGTTGTTGTTTAGACTTATGAAGCTTTGCATGGTCAGTAACCTGGTTATATTTCTCACCTGATGTATCCATACACCACAAACAGGTCCCTCAGGTCTTCTAACCAGGGACTTCTTGTGGGCCCAAATGGAGTTTTATTCCTATCTTTATTCAAGAGCGCATTCTTTCAATTTGAGAGCATTTCTCACTGATATTACATGCAGATTTTGTGATAATTTCCCTCCAAACCTCTACTCGCTTAAAAACTAAAGGTGACCGTTCCTTTGAATCGGTGGTTCCAAACCTGTTGAACGCACTTCCTACCGTCTTACATTCGGCAGTCTCTGTTGAAGCTTTTAAAAAGCAGCTTGTTTAAATTCGCTTTGTAACTTTGGGTTTTAGGTTTTAATCTTTTAAAGGATTTTCACTGGTCTGTCAGTTATTTTTTCCTTACTTATTTTCTGTCAGAGCTTATTGCATTTTACAAATGTTTATCATGTGAAAGGTGCTATATCAAAGAAACTTATTATTATTGTTAGTTTTATTATTCTGTTGTAGCTGCTGTTGATCCATACAGCCCCAGCTTCCACCCGTAGGCTCTGATTCTACATTCCCCTACATGGGACAGTAATGTCATCAAATATGAGAGCCTTGATGCCAAATATCAATGCTGTACATATTCTACATTCACATCATAAAATCCATTCTATGTGAGTTGGCTGACTGAACTGATCCCAGTGACAACCAGTGCATGGTTTGAAAGAATGCTGTACTCATTAGCAGTCTCAAGGCTTGTCTTTGACTATGTTCAGTGTTGCAAATTCTGCCTGGGTAGTTCCCGGTCCTTTAGAGTCATAAAGTCATATCAGAGACTTTTTGGAAAAATGCAGGTTCCTAAAAAAAGAAAGAAAAGATTCCTGGAAAGCCTTCTAATATTTGGAAAAGAGCCTGTGGTTCCACTTCACATTCCTCACATTTTGAATCTACATTTAACCATGGTGAAGTGTTGAGTCATTACAGCAAATAAAAAAAAAAACGTTTTCATCCCCTTTGCAGTCACTGGATTGTGTGTTACTGTACGCGGGTACACTGAGACCCCACCTGGGAGTAACTTGTTGATCCGGAGCTTCTCCTGGGGTCCCTTCCAGACGCCGGGGATCCCCCCTCCTTCTGACTGCCGACAGAGGAGGAGTCTGAGCAGCTACTGTGGACTGAGAGAGAGAAAGAGGTGGTTATAGGTTGACTGATACCAAAATACAGTATATCTAGCAGGTGATACACACTGAAAATATGTATTTTTCTCTCTTTTTGCTCCAAGCAGTGGATCAAATATCAAATAATGATATCATTATGCATTCAGGCTTGATTTGCATACATGGATTCTTTGCCATTGAGATTAGGCATTGTCTGTGTGTGTTTGTGTGTGTGTACACTTTAATAATGCAAACCAATCACCGTGTCTTGAAATGAAACTGGGTTTAGGAGAAACTGGGTGTGGGAGAGACAAAGAGAGAGGAGTCAGAGAGAAAAGGCATTTTTTTCCTCATCTTGTTCAATGAATTTCTAACAGCGTTCAGGACAATTCATGCATTGAAATCCTGAGCTGCTGCGCTCAATGAGACACCTGGTGAGCAGTATGTGCATTACACCGAGCAATGAATGGAAAAATGACTTTGGCTCTCAGGCAACAGTGGCCTTTGGGGGACTGGAAGCTGGGTCTGGAATCTGAATAATGATCTCTTTTTTTTTTAAATAGTTTATGTGTTTTCATTTCACTTGTAACACTGCGGGCAGGATCTCGTTTCTTAAAGGGTAACTCCGCCCACTCATATGTTAGAGTACGAATCCATTGCATCAATAGGTGATGTGAGTTCCAGGAGTTGTTTTGTGACAAAGATCATATTTCCCTTTAACCCGCCTCCCATGTTTCCATCTCAATTGGTAATTCTCTCGTTTTTCAGATGGCGTTCTGATTGTACTCGACTATTCTGCACGGACCTGTTGGGAACCTGTTGCTGATTATGTGTGTAGGTGGAGAGTGTGCTAAAGTATTGTAGTTTTTTCTGAACTTCTCTTAATTCTTATCGCTGCCTGAACATTGAAACCATGTTTTGATTGATGTTTTAGATTACTGAGAGGATTTCTGTAATCAAACTGCATTGTAGCTACTCATTGGATAGCTCAGTATTTGGCCAGTTATGTTGACGAATAGGGATTGGTGACATGGTCAAAATCCTTATTACATTACCATTAAAGGTCCAATGTTTAGGAATTTCTCCCATCTAGCATTGAGATCATATATCGCAATCAACTCTCTCGCACCATGCAGTTCCAAGCACGTATTACAGCTACGGTGGCCTTCACGCTTCAAAAAGACGGTCTTTTGCCCTTTTCACTGTCCTTTTTTCTTTTTCTGAGCGATGAAGAAGACTCCTGTTCCTGGAATTTGGATTTTGAACACTTGCGGTCCTCCATGTTTTCTTCTAAGCGACGATACCCATTAGCAGATTGGCAGCACCTCTGAGTTTATCATGTGACAGCAAAAACACGAAAAGCGGAGCAGTATATCCTGAATGCGGAATTGAAGTTGCTTCCCTCTGGTCCCCGCTTCAGTCAGCCACCAGCCAAAACATCATCTTACAGTGTTGCATTACTTATTAAAAATTAACAATTATTAAAACTACATTCATGCTCCCCAGAGGGTGAATCCTACAAAAACCCTAGAGTTCCATCACTAATATATACCGTATTTAAAAAAATAAAACTGTAATGTAAATCTGCAATAGTTGTTTAAACAGTGCACTGTCATTGTACTAGTTTTTTTGGGGGGGTTGTGGATACAGGAAGCACAACAAAGCCACAGTTTAAGGGAGACACAGAACTTAAGGATGTAATGGGATTTTCTTTTTTCTTTATTACAGCACATAAAAGGTGCTTTTCGACAGAGCTACATATTCTCTGCAGGCACGTCAGTGCTCTTCAAAATTTCTCAGTGTGAGTCAAATATCAAAAATTCATAGAATAGCCTGAGGGCGCCAGATTGAAAAAAAAACATGTACCACGTTATTACATTGGCACATGAGGAGAAACACCCAGGACCCGTTTTGTTTCCCGTCTGTAATCTCAGGGCCACATCACTCTCAGCTCAGAAAGCAAATTTGAACAATCCAATAATCCGTTCTGGTCACATAAACCTGACCGACTTCCTGAAGCCAAAGATTGAACTGAAAAATGGTTTAGTCTTTCTGTATTTGGAAGGTGAGAAGAGAAACTGCAGGGTTTCAAATCAAGACTCCACACTAAACTGCCAATCGTTTTTTTATTACTCACTTTTTCCAAAAACATGAGCACATTCTGTGTAAGATTAAGTGTTCAGTTGTTAGTGATCTAGCTGTACATACCAGGTCTTTTCAATCCTTTGCAAATGTTTTTCTCCCTGTGCAGCTCCCCTGAGAGCCCAGTGCTCCTAGTACCTGCAGCATCCCACATGTCCAGAATAAGTGTTGCTGATGTATTCTCTTTTGAGTTAGTCTCATGTAGCCAGACCTACCTCCACAGTGCTGTGGAGCAGGGTCTGGCCAATCCACTTAGCATTGCGGGATAGGAGAAAAACATGATCTGGATATTGGCATTTCTTTAAACCAATCACAATTGTTTTGGCAGGGGACTGAGCACCGAGCGGAGCCACGGCGCCTCTGCAAAATCGCCTCGGTAAGGAACTTGTTTTGGTAGAACTTGTGTAAGTTCAACAAGTTGTGTTAGAAAACTCAGATTGGACAGATAGTTTAGCTAGCTGTCTGGATTTACCCTGCAGAGATCTGAGTCCTCAGAAATTGACTAGATTTTAAAATTACGACACAAAGAAGGAGGTAATTGGGCATCCAAAAAGAGTGACATCCGGCGGAATTTCCGGCAGAACAAGAGCAATCAAGCAACGTTGTGGATATAGACTTCATTTGAGCCTACCTCTGTCATTGAGACTGTAGATAGAGTCCAGTTCTGAGACTTGAGTTCCTGTTGCGTCCAGCAGCAGCTTACTAGAAATTCCCATGCAGAGTGACTCCTTCAGGCACAACTCTGGAAGATTGAGGAGGGGAAATTGTTAAAAAAAAATGTATATAGATATAATACAAGTGGTGTAAGTGGGTAAGGGAAGAACTTGGCTTATCATTGACAATACAGTTTGTTTATGGTTTGGGAACATGGGAACAATGCAGTTCGTACAGTAAGTGTCAGACCCTTTTTTGGAATGCCAGCTGCAAAGCCTTTTATCAAGATACTGTAATCTAAACCAATTACAGGAAGACATCCTGAGACTCGAGGTTTTATGGATACAAGGAGGTGGATTTGTGACATGTGATAGCCAGCAGAGCTTGGAAAGCTGGGCATAAATAAATAAGCAACAATCAAACAGCAGATTGGACTGGTGCAGATCGTGTTCTCTACTCACAGGAAAGCAGAGAAGACAGATGAAGTTACACAGAGAGGAATCAGAATTGTGCGTTCACGTCAAAAAAAAAAAAAATTTCAGACTAAAATGACCTCCCGCACATGTTTTTGGGCCATCATTTCAGATGTCCACAATGTTCTGATTCAGGATGAAAAATGGGAGAGTGGCCCCCACCCTAACTTTGCAGTGGACTGGCCACTTGTTCAGGATGTTTTCCTGCTTTACGCTCCGTATATGCTGGGATTTTGTCTGGGGATTTAATGAGATACAAGATCAAGACAATGCTACTGTATGAGTGCCAAAGTTGTGGACAATTTGAAGACAAAATGTTGCAAAGTCAATTTATTATTACATTTGACTTGACAACTTACTTCAGGAGTGTTTTTATTCCATGCTTTATTTTTTCTTATCAACACCTGGCGCCTACATTACCCACGATGCAACTCAAACGCTGACAGTTCAGTTGGATCTGTGTTATGCTACGGCTAATGTAGCCTTGCGCTTCTAGCATCAAGCAAAATTAGTTACGTCAAGTTAGATCACTAAAAACACCTTATTAGGCTTTAATAAACTTTTGTTACATGTGCAGTTAGTACTCCCCAAGTTGCTCTTTCTATTTATAATCCCAACACTAAAGGTTGACTAAAGGTCCCATATTGTAAAAAGTGAGATTTCTGTGTCTTGTTTCTTTATAAAGCAGGTTTAGGTGTTATATAAACACTGTGAAAGTATCAAAATGCTCAATCCAACAAGAAATGCACACAGCCATATTCAAAAACTGTGCCTATAAATGAGCATATATATATATATATAGAAAGTGCTGCTACAGTGCCATTACAGTCATTTCCCGGCTGCAGTGACAGGGCAGAGTCCGAGAGCACAGATGCTGAAGACCCATAAACACGGACCAATCAGAGCACACTTCATTTTTATTTTTTTAATAGAAGTGGAGCTTAAAAAGACAGGATCTAAAACAGAACATTTCAGATACAAGTACATTCAGGTATGAGTATAAAATAATGTGTATTTTAAACAGCTTCTAGTTTCTAGTTTTCCATGTTCTAGTGGAAACCCAAAATACAAGTATGGATCTGAAAATGGGACCTTTAAGGTTTTCTAAATATTTCTGAGAGGCTAAAGACATCTGAGGTTAAAGGCCAGACTGTACCTGTGTTGTTTATGGCATGTGTCCACAGCAGATGGGCTATGTCATGAGTCCAGGCTGCCTTGTCTTCCCTGTCCTTGGCTTGCAGCGTGATGCAGTCTCTGGTTCGAGGAGCCTGTCGGACCCAAACTTCGAACTTCACTCCCTCCCCACCCACGCTCTGAGTCAAACCCATCTCACTGGTCTGCAGGGAGAGGAGAATAAACATGCAGTATAGTCAAGAGGACTGAGAGAGAGAGAGAGAGAGAGAGAGAGAGAGAGAGAGAGAGAGAGAGAGAGAGAGAGAGAGAGAGAGAGAGAGAGAGAGAGAGAGAGAGAGAGAGAGAGATGTGTGTCTTGTACCTTGATGCTGTGTTTGTAGCTGTAGGCGGTGAGTCCCGGGCTGGGGCTCTTCTGTTTAGTGAAGATGACAAAGTGCTGGTAGAGGAAAACGCTTCTCACGCCGGCCCGCTTCCTGCGAGCCCCCCCGCACACCGTCAGCTCGCCCTGACGTACCAACTCCCCGCGCTCCGCCACTGGGATCTGAAATCACACATAACACACACACACACACACACATTAGGATGCACTTATCTTGGCCTGCGGCTCAGGGCTTTAATCTGCAAAAAGATACCATCTTTATTTATTTCTTAAGAGGCCATTTAGCCTTGATTTGAGTTTTAATTTTTTTTTTTTTTCTTGCCAGTCGGTTGAATTCTTTTAAACTATTTTTTAAAAATCTAGTCTCATTTTATTACCTCAAAGCAACAAACAAAATATAGAAAAAGTCAGACAGCTTTGGAAACAAGTGAATAATATCAGACTCCTTGGAACATTTTAAAAGGCCAGTGCGCACGCATTTTGTTGCTCCTTAGCTCAAAAAGAAGTAACTGTGTTAAATCTGAAAATCTTCATGGGATTATTAACTAATTTTAAGCTTTAAAAAGTCACTTTCTTGCCTGTTCACTTTTGCCCGAACAAATTCTCTCCTTAACCTACTCAAAATTTTGATTTGGAATTGAGAGACATTTCTGCTACAAAGACTGAAAAGCCTTATTCTTGAGTTAATAAAGAAAAGGACAAAGCAGTATCATAATTACAGTGCCTTGCATGGTGACACACTGAATTCCCTCTTCATAAAGATGCTTCTGTCTCTTTGCTCTAATTGGCCAGCTGACTCACATCTTTTGTGAAAATGGGACTTTATTGTTCATGTCAATTACCGGGTCAAAGGACTTTGTGATGTTGTTGCAACCCCTAACAGAGGCAACTTTTAAGTAGCGCTCCTTAAGGACTCAGTACAAGACTTGGGTGACTACATTGGGTGAACATCTTCTCAACTAAGTGCTCTGCCAATAAAAATAAGAGGACTAATAATTTACCAGCAACCTGTCACACTGAGCCGTTATTTTTAAACCTCTAGAAATGTGTGTCATGATATAACTGATGCTTCACTCACATTATGAACACCCACATACACACCCCACCCATACACACACCTGCACTTACACGTTTTTTTTCCACTTGGAGAGCTTTTGCAGCGTGATTTGAAGTAGCTCTATGGGAGTGTTTGTGCTGCCGTAATTTCCCCCAGCTCAAAAGGGGGAGGAGGGAATAGTTTTGCGTGTGCGTGTGTGATTCTGCTGTGTCAGAAGAGCACAACACGGGGCAAATGGATGTGGTGCTCGCTAGGGTTAGAAGGTTTTTTTGGAGGCAAGGTTTTTCTTTTTTTATCCAATCCATAAAAACTGCAAGAGTTTTTCTAGTAGAAGATTTTAAAAACTCCACTTTTTCCCCCCACATTCCTTTCTTTTATTAGCTGCACTCCTCTATTTGTGTTCTAAGCAGGAGACAATTTTATTATTTTGTTTGTTTTGAATTTCCTGGATTGTACCAACTCTCCCCACACACTCATGCAAGAACATAGTCATCACTGTGTTTCACTGTGATGAGCAACTGCAATAAGAAAATGCAATTGAGAGTCAAGTATATATAACCTAAATAGCATGTGTACCTTTTTTATATTCTATTAAATGCTGACAAAGTCCATTTTTAACATACAAAAAAATGGTATTAACTCAAGCAATAAAAGCATTCAAAATTCATTCTCTTCCAGTCTGACCTCATCAGGATGAGTTAGTTTCTTTCTCTCTGAGAAGAGAAAGTGTGACTTGATTTACAGTTGCACGGTCATAAACTGGGACAGGCAGTCTCACCGGACATCCGGCGATGAGGTCGCTGGCCCTGAGGTCCTGGCCATGCTGTTGGGCGTGTCTCAGGATGGAGAGGGCGGAGTCGGAGGCGGGGTTTATCCCTCCCAGCTCCTCTAAGGCCTCGCAGTACTGCTCCAGCCTCTGAGTGGGGGCCTGAAGGCAGTGAGGGAATGACAGAGGGGAGAGGGGGGAGGCTGGGGGGAGTTTGGACTGCAGGACAGGGAAGAGAAAAGGGGAGTTGGAAGAAAAGGAAAAAGTTACACTGAGTTGTTTCTTATGTTGTCTCAATGTCATACTCAGATTATAAGTTACCTTTTACAACACAAACCAATTACCCCACAGTGCAATCTATAAAGTAGTTTACAATATATGCTCACAGACTTACAATTATTTACCATAATGCATTGCACAGGCAGAGAAAACAGGCAGAAGTCAGATGCGAGAAAATGTGCTTGATTTTTGCCATCTAGTCCCGCTTCGCCAGACCTTCCTCCACAGTGCTGCAGAGGAAGGTCTGGCAAGTTTAACACACTATACAGGCCACTATTTCTTTTGTAAAAATATCTTCTTTTTTAAATGTGCTGTGTAAAATGAGTTTTTTGTTAGAAATTACGCTATTTACATAAGAAGATTATGTCACAACATAAATAATAAAACATTACACATCACAATGTATCATGTAGTAAAAAAATCTAACTCCATGTAAAGAAAAAAAACAAAAACCACTGTAAAACAAAATCAACAAACCAAAATCACTCTGTTTGTGGTTAAAAAAAATCTCATTTGGCTACAGTTACCACATGAGACGCGTGTAGTCAGGATCATTGTTTGTTTGGCCATTATATCTTCAAATAACTTGATTTTACAATCATTAATGGTCGAAAAATACAATACAAACCATAAAGACATCTCAATCTGTTTCTTTAGTGAAATCCCGTTTCTTTAGTGAAATCCCGGGTTTGCGCTGATCACAGAAACCGTGTGTGCTGTCGACTGTCGTCATCCTCATAACAATCATCACCACCATAACCAAAACAATCACCATCATCGCATCCATCACAATAACCGTAAACCCTCATGCAGCCATAATACACAGTGGGTTTTAAAGCTGCTGAACAATGTGAGTTGAACTCACACCTCCTCCTGCTGGTGGTTTTTTAGAAATGCTCCTTCATCAAACATTTGACAACTTGAATAAGATCTCAAGCACTGTGATCTCTTGTCGTAAAGTCCTCTTAGTAATCTTACCATGCCGTCGATGTATTAGTTTTAGTTAATTGTAGCTTGCAAGCTCAAATTGCTTTCTCCATAATCCACATTTAATTGGCTTTTCTAGTGTACATTTAACATGTAATTAGCTTTACTATATATACACAACTCATTTTTAATTGCAGCAACCGTTGAATAAAGCAACTTTAATTGCTCTGTGCTTGTGATGTGTGCAGAAAGTACTCCTAATGAGGTTCTCACTTTGTGGTTTAACAGATTTTCTAAAAAAGAAAATAAACCAAATAAAAATGTTATGACCCTGACACTCTTATTATGCGTAGATTCAGGAAAGTGATAATCTGTAAGAAAACAAGGCACTTTTTTTAAGGTAAGACTACTACAGGCACATTTCACCCAGAAACTTTCCCAGTTGATTAATTACAAATATGCATATGATGCATTATCAAAAAAGTGTATAGATCTTCAAAAATCTGAACATTGGATAAGGCCAGGTTCATTTTTTGTTTCATTTGATTAGCATGTTAGAGTCAAAGGTTTTTGACTTTGAGTTTTTTTTAGAAATCTCTTTTTAATCACTCCATACATCCAAAAATCAAATTTTGCTTCATTTTAAGGTATAATATGTTCTATAATCCGGCTACTGATGATATATGAACCAATCCCTCTGTAAAAAACCCTCAGAATATTAAAAGGAATACAAATCAGCCCAAAATCTCACTATCAACACATTAAAATCTGTGTTTTTGCCTGCCGTGTCTTGGCTTAACTTTGAATGTGTTTACTGAAATGAGGTAAGAGTAGGAAAGCCGGGAGGACAAGCTTCTTCATCTCACATTTGAACACTTCTGCTAAACTCTCTGTGTGCGCAGTAAGTTGGATGTTTTAGAGAGACTCAAGGATTTAATTGGGCCGCAGCTAAATGAGGACAACTCTTACCTTAAAGAAGTCGGCAGCCTGTGTGACCAGCGGAGAGTCCAGTTCTGGTTTACTCCTGATGTAGTGGGAGTACTGCAGGAACTGCTCCCGCTGTGTGAGAAAAAGACGTTGACAAAGCCACATTAACGAGAGAATGTAGGACAAGTTTTGTAAAGACCATTCTACTTGTTTTATTGCTGAACAATTAAAAAAGAAAATTATGATTATACTGCAAATAACATATACATACATATAACATTACATACAACATATAGCTGTACTTTTAAAATAAAAGTGCACATCTGAACTTTTATTCGCATAAATTCTGGTAAATGACTATCACAGGTTTATGAACCACACAAGTGATTCCTCCTTAAAAGAAGTGATGTATTCAACTGCCATGTTAACATACATTTTAATAAGACTACAAAAAAATTATTTTTAACAATGTGACAATGATAATACTTTCTAAATACAAGTACATTAAAAATTAAGAAGGCTCTGCAATGCACAGGCAAGGCGAGGCCATTTTATTTACATAGCAGATGACAGCAACAGGGCAATTCAAAGTGCTTTAAATAAAACATGAAAAACAAATTAAAAACAAATTAAAACTCAAAAAGAATTTAAAAAAACATGAGATACGAGAATAAAATTCATAGTGCAATATAAGAAATTAAAGAACCACAACATCAAAAAGTCTTCAGCCTTGATTTAAAAGAAAAGCGTTGTTTGTTCCAGATATGGGGAGCATAAAAACTAAAAGCTGCTTCCCCATGTTAAGTTCTGACTCTGGGGACAGGTAACCAACCTGGGGGTCAGGACCACCCAAGGGGCCCAAGGATAAATCTGAAGGACCACAAACAGGGGATCTGTGCAACCTGTGATGAGGGGTTGCAAGTCACAATTCTGGGTTGCAGTAGCTGATAGTGATGGATGAAACAACATAAAGAAAGCCCAGATGTTTACCTACATTCCTAGACTTACATATTTGCTGAAGCAGTCCTGTTGCAACAAGCTCTGCAAAAGAGCGCCCTTCATGGCCGGGAGTAGGTTCTGCGAGTGAAAGGTGCTGAGGCTGGCCCAGTTGGGGAAGAGGGTGTCTACCTTCCCCCTGATGGAGGCCGGGGTGTCTGAGAGCTCCAGTAAGGGGAGGTATGTCTCTTCCACCCCCTTCAGGACGGCCACATACTGCCTCTCTGAACTCAGCATCCTACACCAGAGCAGGTACAGCTTACTGCGGGAGAAAGAGAGAAGCAAGGAAATGATTAAGAAAGATCAAGAAAATGGATGAATACATTTGCAAAAGCACAAGCAACCGTGGGAGTAAGGGAAGAGGAAGGGAAAAGGAAGTGGGAGTGAAGATAGCAATAAGCAATGGCCAGAGATCAAAAAGTTAGTAATGAACACATGATCTGAGATTGCATGCTGACTGATAACATCTTTCTAAAACAGACTTCAGCTGGAAGCTTGTCAAGTCCCAACAAGGATAAATCACTTCTCCCTTTCATATTAGCCTGACCAGTTAATGTAATTTATAAGGTTGGTCTTGTTTTGGAGCTCTCAGCCAAATGTTCTCATATTCAAGTTCCCACATAAAAAAAATACACACAAGGAGGACCCTATATAGAACTTTTTTTTTTTTTTTTAAGGGAAAAAATAAGGAATTATGTTACAAACACACCTCTGTGCAGTTGCTCCGGCCCTGTCTGTCCCTGTCTCCCTCTCAGTCCTCCCCAGCAGCACGTGTTGCCGTGGCGAGCCTGTGTGGTCCACCACCTCCTTGCTGCTGACCTCCACCCCTCGTATTAACACCCCTCCTCCTCCTCCCCCCCAACCAGGGATGGCTGCAGCCATGCTAGTTGCAATCACTGGGTCAGCTGCCGTCCGTCTCCCCAGCCACGACATGGGGGAGTTACGGCTCGCCCCACCCACCGGGGACTCAGGTTTAGGGGTAGGCGTGCCTCTGCGGGTAACCAGAAGAGCCTGGAGGTCAAAGCTGGGGTGGCGTTTCCTGGGGGGCTTTGGAGGGAGCGGGGCCTCTGTGGGCTGAAAGTTAAGGGACACGGTTGATTTTCTTAAAGGACTACTCATTTCCTCCAAATTTGGCCCTTCACATGACAAGAAGATGAGCAGACACAACAGATAATCAATTCAAAATGAAGCACAAACTCACACTCTTCTTTGCAGGATTCAGAAGATTCTGCAGGAACTTCCCTCCTCCAGCACCGCTGGCTCCTCCTCCCCCTGCTCCCTCTTTCTTATTCCCTTTCTCCTCTCCTATTTTCAGCGTAGAGCAGGTCTGCGGCCTGAAGAGCGATGCCAGAGATCCCCAGGACTGCAGCCCCCCCTCGCCTCCTCCAGCTCCCAGTCCCCAGTCGCCCTCTCCCTCAGAACCCATTACGTCCCACAGGCTGGTGGCAGATGGCGTCTTTGGCCTCCCCTGGCCCTGATTCTGGGCCCTGTCAGGCTGGAGGAAGCGAGGTTTAACCTGCGCTACGGTACGCTGGTAGCGCTCTACCGTCTGGGTCCAGAGATCAAGGAGTGCCCCGCCGCCCAGCTCTATGGCTAAGGAACGAGCGTCCTGGAAACGGGACGGGGGGATTGGGGGGAGAGAGGCGAGAGGGCAGGTGGAAGAAGAAGAAGAAGAAGAAGAAGAGGGGGAGGAGGAGGTGGAGAAGACCACCTCACACCACTGGGTGGCCTGCACATGAGACAGGAAAGAAAAGATGAATCTTATTTGCCCTTCAACATGTGATCATAACTTCCTGTGTGCATAACGGATGGCTTCCTTCGCTGCGTTACCTCGGTCAGTGTGGACAGCAGCCTCTGTGTGTTATCCAGGGTGGTCCAGCAGTCAGACAGACAGTGAGACATGTCTCTCAGTTTCTCCCTGACCGGAGGAAGTCGGATCTGGACGTCACTTAGGCCCGCCCAGTCCAACTCGCACCAGCCCTCCAAATTGCTGAGCACTGACAGAGTCTCGCTGTGCAGCTCCTAAAGGATTCAGGGAGATCCATTGTAAGGTCTTTGCCTGGAAAAACCCCCAAGTATTTACTGTAGAGGCTTGACAAGATACACTTTGGAAAAATCATGAATGGAATAATAGCTGTGTCTGATGGAAACATGCCCACAAAACTTGTACATTAGTCTGTATCCACAAGAATGATCCAAACATACCACTAAACAGCAAAGGGCACTCAAAACACATCTGTTTACATTTTACATTTTTAGCTATTAACTTGTCTAGGACATTGGAGCAGCTCCATATAGAGAGCTAGTTACTGTTCCAGAAGGGATAAAAACACGTTCAAAATCACACAGACATCTAAAAACTACAAAAAAAAAAATCAATCCAGAACATAATGAACATAAGATGTGCAATACACTTCCTTTGTCTGAACAGGCATGGTAAACCAAAAAAAAACTAACTAAACACATATTTCTAGTTAAATCGTATGCATCATATTCTAAACAACATCCACTTTGACAACACATGGGAATAATGATCCAAGCTAAAAAGAGTAACGGTAGTGCAAGTACAAACTCAGTAATATCAGTTATACATCAATATTTTTCTAAAATTTGCTAATATCAACTAACATGCACCAAGTGTGATACCTAGTGGTAAAATTCAGTATATCGGTCGAGTACCGCGTTTTACTTAAAGTGCACATATTATGATGAAAAACAAACAAAAAAACTTTTTCTGGGATTCTGTGTTTTTTGTGTCTCTGGTGCTTCCATATGCATACAAACATATGAAAAAACTATCCATGCCGTTTTGAGTGCGATACAAGTTTCTGAATGTCCTCTCACTTCAGTCTCCGGGTGAGCTGTTAAAAATCTGCACGGCTTTCTACGTCACTAGCTGATGTGATCTTACCTGGCTACTGAGCATGTGCCATGTTGCTCACTCTGTCTAAAACAGAGACCTCAACACACAGGGTGAAAAGAGGATCTGCAAAAATGTGCTGTTTTTTGAAAAAGAAACCATGTAAACCTATTCTGGTACAACCTTAAAATACAATTATGAACCTGAAAATGATCATAATATGGACGCTTTGAATATCAAACCGGTTTGAAAGTGTGTACACACCCAACCTTTAGTTTTATGTCATCTTTTAGTCTCAAAAAGTCTTCTATTGGGATAATGTTCTATGTAGAGACAGTCCTGGGGAAAATTGGTGCAGTCTATGTGTCTGCATGTCATTCTTGATTCCACCTCCGAATGGCGCCAAAGTCAGGGACGTTTGAAATCCTGAACATTGTGGCTTTAGTTTTAAGAATCATGCTGTGATTGTGAGTAGAGTACATTGAAATAGCATACTCTCTTTTTTACTATGTGTTAGGTATGCAAACATATGTTTGCCATACAAAAGTTTTTTTTTTAACAAATACTGTGCCAAGAAATGAGGAGAAACACTCACATTGGCTGTTTCTCTGAACGTCTTGAATTTCTGCTGTTTGAGCGAGAGTCTGCTGAGGGACAGAGGAGGGTCCTTGTAGTCTTCCAGCTGTGACTGCACTTGCTCAATCTCCTTATCACACTGGGGTATAAGTGAGATAGGGAGAGGGGTGAGAGGAGGACACAGGACATTCACTCTAGGTGGAGGACAAACAGAGACACAAGGGAAGTGAAATACTGCAGAGGAGTGTAAGATTGTACATGAAGTGGAAAGATATAGGGGTGAGAGAAGATAGTCATCACATCCTTTTTTTGGCCCAGTATACTGTGTTGCATTGTCCATGTTGTATCTGTCTTGTTGTGCTGTGGGTGAGCAAGACCAGGGAGTAAAGTGATAAGAAGTATATCTTACAGAAAACACAAAACAACAAATATGGGAGTTTCCATCCAATCCCTGGTGGGAACAGTAGAGAGGAGGGAGGACGGGAAAGGTTTAAGCACTGAAAATCCTGTATGTATAGTGCAATGATGCTTAAAATCTAAAATTGTACAATCCTTCTAAAACCTTGAAAAGATTGTAGAAAAAAAACTAAAAAAAAAAAAAAAAGGGACAAAGAAATGCAAAACAAATGTCAGAAAATGGTCGGAAAAATTTAGGAAAAGGACCAAAAACATTAAAAAAAAAGTCCAGCCCAGATCTGATTATAACGTGGGTTTGTGACCCCCCACCCCGTAAATTACGCCTATGCCCACAACAGCTGGTTCATACAAGAGTTTTTTTCACGAGATTCAGAAGACATGAGAGCTGGCACACCTTTTCCAGTTTGTCCACCAGCCCCGCTAGTCGTCCCAGAGCTTCCAGGTCCCGACCTCTCTGGTTGGACAATCGGACGAGCCGATGGAGAGCGTCATCCACGCTGTCGTAGAGCTTAGAGGTCGCTGCAAGAGCAGCCCTGATGGGACAAAAGTTTTAAAAAAACTCACTAAGCAATCACTCATGAGCAAGAGTGAGGTTTTGCTTTATTTCTATTCTAAAATCGGTCATCAGTCAATCATCGCCAAGAATCACACAGTTTGGGCTGGTTGAAATGATGTTTTTATGAAAAACAAGAACACCTTGCAGACCAACTGTCAAGCAAAAAAAAAGCATTCAGCAATCAGCCTATACTTATATTTGGCCTCATTTTTGTGCAGACTGAGCCAAAACTCATTACTGGATGAGAACAAGAGCTACTACAGCAGTCTTTAGATCATCTTAAAGCTCTAGTCGGGCACAAACAAGCTGCATTGCTCTGTCTCCCATTTGATGTTTAGTTCACATTCCCTTTCTCCTCTGGCAACTCTGAAACACCTCTGTTTTCACGATGCAGAGTATTTTTAACCTATGGCAACAACAAAAAATCCTTCAATCTAATACAACAACTGGAAAAGGCAAAGGCCATGCAGATCCCTTCTCTGCCCCTCGGGACCAAGCTGCTTGTGTACATCTTGTGTGCACTTCTGAGTATTTGCCCGATTTGAATAATTTGTCATGACATCTTTGTATTTAAAATAGTCCTACTTTCATAGGCCTGCGTCTCATGTATATTCTAGCAGTATAGCATCATTAGCATCATAACAAGAGAAAGTATATGCAGATTCACACGTTGCTACTCTAAATAATGTGTAGTGTAGACTTCTAATCTGTTAATACAGTATAGCAGTGTGTATACTAAATAATATTATACACTTTTTTTCTCTTATTTTCATGATAATGATCAATTCATTGTTTGTTTGGTTCACTGGGTGTGGTAATTTTCAGTGTTTTAAAAAAAAAAGGTGAAAAGGACACAAAAAAGAAAACAGAAGGGGCCACAAAAACACAGTTTTTCTAGTACAATATAAGAAACTAAAAAGGTCAGCAAGAAATGTTGACAGCATGCCTACTACTTGGTCCAAATAACACTGGCTAACAGTAAATCTGTGTTTGACACAGCCTACAGTGAAGAGTCTCCATGACAGGAGGAGAAACTCTATTCAGACTTTAAAATGCTCCACATCTTTCAAGTTTTGGATAGAATGAACAGACTCAGAGTGGGCGATCCAACTGACTAAGCAATCAGATGCAAGAAGACTCGTGTTCCTGGATATTCGGATTTTGAATACTTTGAATGTTGTCCTCCACGTTTCCTTCTTCAAATTTGCCGGAGCCGGTAAGCGATGATACCCATCGCCAGATTAGCACTAGCTGTGAGTTTATCATGTGACAGCCGGAGCAGTATATCCTGCATGTCCCTTACCGGCTGACGTGTTTCAAGATGGCGCATTAATATGGAGAGTCTACCCCAGTTCATGCAAATTAAAATGTAAAATTTCAAGCCAATAGGAATACTTGGAATTTATGGTGGTGGTAAATATTCATGAAAAGGACAAGTTTGTAAATGGGCACTGATTTTGATAATGAACAACTAAACGTGTTACACACTGGACCTTTAAGCGATTTCCTGAAGAGTTCCCATTATCGTTTTTTGGTGATATCGTGGAAATGGCACGAATCTCTCATTAAAGTCCTAGCCCACCATTCCCGATCATTAGACACATTTTTATTCAATTATGAATTTGAATAATATGAATAAACATATTTCGGCATGTGGGATAATAGTCATTGTGCCAATTGCTACTATTGCAGCACATCGGCACACTGAATTGGCTCCTACCTGCAGTCTGCTGACTTGTGTGCCAGTCCAGTTGCACTATTGGTCAGTCCCGCGAGCCAGGCCCCGCCCCTTTGCTGTGGTTCAGTTAAGCGTTGGTCGGCCAGGACGCTCGCCATCAGCTGTCTGTGTTTGTCAATGCTCAGAGGAACAGCCTGAAGAAGAACAGTATGCTTTTTATTGTGTCTGTGGAGAATTCTCTGTCAGCCACAAGACAATGTCATGTCATCAAATTACTGATACACTGAAAAAAAGCATGCCATGTTAGCAGTCTGTACCTTGATGTTGCCTGGCATTGGCTCAGTGTCCATAGCCTGCAGTGCTTCTCCGAGGAGTGCAAGGGCACTCTCACAACGCTCTGTCAGACTCTCCAGACTCTGAAGGGGGGGGGAAAAAGTAGCAGTGGAATGATTGACTTTGAGATTAGCATTTTACTTGTTCCATTAAATTAAGACTAGACACGAATAGTAAGCAAAGCAGACATAGGTTAGTTTATAAAAGTTATGAAATGCCTTCTTTGTTTTCTTTTCATGAGAAAGGTCAGAAAAAGTTCAGAGGACAGGAAACTGTTTTCATCTATTTAGATAAAGCAAAATAACTGTCTGGGGGAAAGCCATTAAGAGCCCTTAAGCTTCTTCTCAGACCAACTTTGCTTGATTGATCCTCCACACTCAGTTCATCAGGAGTCTTTAAAATCATCGACCACCACCGAACAATCTCTCTTTCCAGCCAACGGCCTCCTATCTGTCATTCCTCCTCTCCGAACTTCTCCCACTCTACTCCCTCACCTTTGTGAGAATATTTAAAACTTGAGGTACAGAAAACTCAGCAGTAATGACAACTTGTAATGTGCTAGAACAGAAAAATAAAAAAATGGCAGATTTTCACAATACAATTAACACTGATCTCCATCTTTATATATCTATATAAGACTCAGACTACATGGCTGCAACAAGCACTCTGTGTTAGAATGGTCTAAATTCATACAAATTAAATAAATATGAACCATTTTGCAAAGATATGAATCTTTAAAAATGCCTGAAGTGATCATTTCCCGATCAATTTTGTCAAGACCACTTTAAGGCATGCTCAGGTCAATAAACCAGTCAGCTTCAGTTTAGTGGTTAGAACAAAAACTATGTAGAGATATAGGGGTACAATTAAGAGGAAAGGATTTGATTTTATTAAAACAGACAAACAGCAGCAGATTCTCACTAGTCTGAAGGCCAGCCAGTCTGAGTGACAGTGGGTGAAGTCTCCGTCCATCTCTTTGGGCAGCTGTTGCTTGTCAACATGTTGCTGAAGGACCCCTGTCCCTCGCACCATGTGGATCTGGACAGCACAGGAGAGGATGAGAGAAGATAAGGGCAGGAAAAGAAAATGACAGCAACAAACTGTAAGAAAAGGAACAGATATTTTTTTTAAGTTGGCCAAAAATGCAACTTATAAGAAGATCACGCTGTAGTCTTGATCATTTAAACTGTTGTCTAGTCTGTGCAATATCCTCTATATCTTTATTTAATTTAGACTTAAATAAGATGTTTATATTTTGCATTCATGGCAACAGACTAACAGTCTCCCTTCCTGATTCTGAGAGCCTATTTTCAGCTTCCTTAAAACAAAAGCATGTTCTCTGCACTTAAATCATCTCCATTTTTTAATAAATCAGCAGGAATGTGCGATGCAGCAGCAACAGCTGTTAACATCTTTTAGGGCGGTGTTTCCCTTTAACATGCAAAGTTCTTCTAAAGCTGCCAAGTTGAAATACAAACCACATGGCAAGAAAAGTGTTCTCATGCGTGTGTGTGAGAAAAATCTCTGCTGATCAATGCAAAGCAATGAGTTGAATAAAGCTTTAAAATAACAGCTATTTTCAAACTCTGTGTGCCAAATGTATGGAAATAAGGTTCATTTAGATTCAAGCCCGACGTGAATGCGCGATCCAGCTAAGTGCATTTGACATTCATCACATTATAGCAAGGGACGCAAACAAAGCATGGAGTAGGAAATGTTATTGGCTTTTGAATATTTAGCATTTCATATGTGAGCGGTTATTATTGCTGTTATGATGGCGAATGGAGGTTTAGGAACATGTTGCTAATGTTTGCACACTTCATCATTGGGATTTTAACATATTTTGTATTAGTACTTATTAAGTTTCTTGTGGGTGTGCGACCTGTGTTTTAAAGCTTAGACGTGCAAAGAAAAGAAATAAAACTAACTGAACCAATAGGAAACAAACAACTCTTTTTAGTGTGTGCGTGTGTGTGTGTGTGTGTGTGTGTAAGTTGTATCCTAAACTGTAAACGTGTGATTTGCATGAGGTCACCTCGGCTCCTTCTACATTATGAGAAAGGGACTCCTGCTGCTCTTCCACTAAAACCAGAACAGATCCAAGGCCGCCAGGAACCAACACCTGGAACACACAAAAACACACTCAGAAACACATGGGTTTGACCTACTTCATTACATCTGCAGGCAAATTAGAGCAACACAAGCAAACATTTAGCACATTTGGCTAAATAGCATTTCTTCTCGATCTCACCTGGAACGATTTAAGAGCAGAGAAGCCGAGGGTGGAGGGTGGAGAGCGTCTGCAGTCCATTAATACTGTGAGACCCTTTTCTTTGGCTGCAGGCCTGATGAGGATGGATAGAGAGGTGAGGGGTGAATGTAGGGTTTAAACAGGAGCGGTAGTAAATAAAGAAGATTATTAAAATGACACACCTGTAATTTTAAAAAATAAAGACGAATGATGTCTACTCTTCAGAAGTGAAATCATAAGATGAAACCAATTATAGTACTTTCTAGGGGACAGTTAGGGGGGTATTGATTTTTTAAATAATGTAACTTTATATAATTTATTCCCAAACTTTCTGTGAGCAACAGATGACTGGAGATTGTGCTAGGCAAATGGGCAAGCTCAAAGAAGTTTGTTAAATTGACTTTGAATCAGTTTCCCACTTTCTTGCACATGATGCGTATTCTTAGTTCCACCTGTTGCTGCATTTGGCAACGTTAGCATATACCAAGTCAAGTCAAACATAACTATGAAGCACCTTTGGCGAAATAGCTTTGGAAATGAGGGGCATGACAAGAAACAAGTGGGACAAGACTAACTATAAACATCAGAGAACTAGCTATTCATAGATTTTAAGATATGCAAGTATAGGGGATAATGTGCATTCTAAGGTGCAAAAAATGTAAAAGCCTTAATTCCCTGGTGATATATGGAAACCTATTGCGTCACTATTACTGAAATGTATCTCTGGATTTATTGTCTGATTGGACTGGGAAGAACGCAGACTTACCGAGTGATTCTGTGGTAGCAGGCCAAGACCCGGGTCATCTCCTCCTCAGAGAAGCTCTCCTCTGATACATCCATCTCCGTGACAACCAGAGCACGTCCCAGCCTGTCCACTGTACCTGGGGGTCAATAAGCATCAGGTTTAGGTTTGAGAGAGGAGGTCAAGAGAAAGGTCTAACAAGTCTACAATTAGTCTGCTACATTGGTTTATTGTACACCTTCACCTCTGTTTTTTAAGCATCTATTTGTTTACAATTTATTGAATTTGCACCATGAATTTAGATGCCAAATTAGCAGTTAGCAGTTCTTGTTTGCACTGTAATCATAAAATGTAAAGATAAAACTGACTTTTTAAAATACCAAAGAACATTTTCAGACCTGGTTATAAGACAATATCTGAAATGTAATGTGTTTTTTTTGCAAATGGATTTATGGATGTTTATCCATAATAAACATTGGAGGTATCCCATGATACCTCAAGTCACACCTAATCTAAGAGTGTATTTGTATCATGTACGTATGCTCATATCTGACTGATTTATTCTCTGAAAAGAACAATGTTAGTGCAGAATGTTGATAATTGGGCGGTTGGCACTTAAGACCTACCAACCCACCTATGTGTGCTGGAGAACAACAAACACAACAACAACAACAACAACAAAGCCACACATCTATGAGCATAGAAAAAATAAACTTACCTGTCAACATTAGCTTCCCTGACTGCAGGAGCTCCGTGTCCAGTTCCTTCAGCAGGGGAGGCACTTTAGATGTAACAGCATTTATTTGATCCGGACATGTCTCTCCTGACCCTGCCTCCTCATTAGAGTGGTTTAGTAAGGATGTACCTGATTGGCCATTGCAGACAGGCAAAGGTTCGGCTTCTTTCTCTGTTGAGGGATATAAAAGTTAGAGAAAATATTCTATGAGGTATTTTAGGACTTATAGGATCATGCATTAACATTCCCTTTCACTCATACCTGCACTTCTTTTCCTCGTGTCCGCTGTCCCTTCATTAATTGAAGGCGGCACTCCGTCAGGTTCATCTGCCTGTTTTCTTTGGTTGTCCTCTGTGGTCGGCAGCTTTGTCAAAGCAGAGCAGGAGGTGAGACTTGGTTGGGCAGCTTTACCCTGATGTTTTGATCCTCTCTGGGGTGTACGACCACCAGACCTAGCCCTACCTTTGGACCCCTTTCCCTTCCTTTTCCTCCTGAAGACAAAGCACAGGAAGGTATTGATGAAGTACAACAGACAGTTAATAATTAGAATCACTTTAAAAATGACTTTGTTCAGTCATGATGTCCTGTAGAATGGTTTAGGAGGGTGTCTTTTGTACCACTGGTGTCAAGCCTATATGTGTGTAAGTCTCAAAACCTGTACGTTGTGTGCAGAGTTAGCACCAAAGTGTTACTCATCTGTACTTACATATGAAAGTGTGGAAATGAATTCAAATGAGAAGAATTGCCCCTTAGAAATAAATCTGTACCTTGGCGCCCTGAATCCTGCGGTTTTAACTTCCTTTCCTCTGGGACAAACTCTGTCCTCCGTCTTTCTGTCATCCCTTTCCTCTGTCACCTTTGGGTTTGACGAGTTCTTCATTTGAGACCCACTGTTGATAAGTTCTCCACTTTGTAAAACTCCAGTGAATGATCTCTCTGGGGCATCTGATGTTGGGGTTGTGGCATCACTGTCTCCGCTCAGTGGTTTATCTGTATCCTCGAAAACAGAGTCTGAATGAGATCCATGATCTGAGTGGCCCTCTATAACGTGTCCGATTTTGTGGCTCGTCAAGTCATGGATTTCGTTTGCAACAAAGCTGTCGCCACTCTCAGAATCTTTACCTTTGTGATCGTCTCTGCACGGCTGTGTGTGGCCATTGCTATCTCTCTCCTTACCCACGCCGGGCCTCCTCTCTTTGAAAAGGCCATCAAAACAAAGTCGGTGGCTTTCCAGGCCTTCAGAGACTCTGCTTGTTTTGTCTCCTTCATCAGAGTCGTGGACAGAAGAGGAGTAAGACCGCCTCCCTCTGCCAGGTTCAGTGAGTACTGGTGGAGGCCGAGGTGGTAAAATGTCACCTTTTGGGGTAACTACGTCTCTTTTGGCCCCAAGGACAGCACGAAAGCTTCCTGACCCTTCCAGTCTCCCATATCCCCAAGCTCTCCCCTTCCGGAGTTTGATAGCTTTACCTCTCCTGCACAGAGGCAAAGTCTTTGTCTTGCAAATTCCATGCATCTCCAGGTACCTCTGCCTCGTGTCAACCCCTCCATCAGGACCCACTCTGGGCTCTAACAACTCCACATAGTCCCCGTCCAGCTGAGGGTGCCTCGCTGTCCGGCCGAGCCCATCTTCGCTGCGCCTTCGCCGGGGAAGTGCAGGCTCAGAGGCCAAGCCGTCTGGTGGTAAACCATCATCTTCCTCCTCATCCCAGGACCAGGAGTCCAGTTCCCCAGAAGATGAGCCACCCCAGCCCCCAAGGCTGCTGCCCCCCTCACTGGGCAGGCGGTTGGATGTGGGGCCCTCGTTGTTGGACATCAGGCCCAGCTCCTCAGAAGGGTCATGCATGAATTTTGGGTAGACAACCTCCTTCCATGGAAGTCGAACAACACCATCACATGTACTGACCAGGCAGGTGTCGAGTCCTCCTCCAACTATGAAAAGATTAAAGAGAACTAACTTAATGTCACATTCATTTGTTTATTGAGGGTATTAGGGCTGCACGATTATGGCCAAAATGATAATCACGATTATTCTGATCAATATTGTGATCACGATTAATCAGGATTATTTGTTGATTTTGACCAAAACATTTTATTGTCACATAGGCTATTTATAACTTCTACCATATCCATATTATGCTACGTTCTTCTTGTGTTAAAGTTGTATAGACATACTCCTGCAACACATGCAAATGAAAAATAGCTTTCTGAAATCAGTAGCGTTGGATTTTTTTTTTTTAATATATATCTCTGAGAAAGCTGCTCCACTTGTTTTTAACAATAACTGATTAAAAGAGCTAGGGAGAGAGAGAGGGAGTGCGACGGACGCTAGCCTACTTACAGAGAGACCGCTGAGTAAATGTAAATGTAAATGTGCTGTATTTATATAGCGCTTTTCCAGTCTTAACAACTGCTCAAAGCGCTTTTAAATCTACAGGAAACATTCACCATTCACACACATTCATACACTGTGGCCGGGGCTGCCGTACAAGGTGCCACCTGCTCATCAGATAAACATTCACACTCCGATACGCAGCACCAGGGGCAACTCGGGGTTCAGTGTCTTGCCCAAGGACACTTCGGCAATGACTGCAGGGGCGGGGATCGAACCACCAACCTTCCGATAGGCAGGCAACCGCTCTACCACTGAGCCACAGCCGCCTCATGAGTCATTATGAACGGGTCCAGCACGGGTGGACTGGCGGGTCAGTAGAGTTACACACGTCGTGTGTAGGAAATGTCTGTCTCGTCACTGCACGAAGACAGTGACAGTTTTTATTAACTGTGATATTCTGACCATGGGTCAATGCCGGCCCAGGTCCAGCAGCTTCGTCTCACACGCTGTTACTCTACCAACTGAAATTAGTTGCATTCAATAACTTCTTCTGTGTTTTCGCAATGGCGGCCGCAATAGCAGAGTTACCCGCGGAAACACTGGTACAAATACAGGTTTGCCTTTCATGCTTAATAATACACAGCTGTGTTAATAACAATTAAAACTATGGACAAACGTCAGAAGTGTGACCGGCGCCGCTGTGTGGCAGGGCTGCGCGAGAGTAAGTGGGGAGAGAATAGAGGCGCGGGTTCATACACAGGCACGGCTTTACAGAAGAAATGGGGCATGTAACGCAAAATTAAACCATGTCCGTATAAACAACATTGCAGCGATTGCAAGGACATTAGGTGCACCGGTGAGAACTAGAGGAAAAATATTACTAGCGCCGTAGAGACCTGTGAGCTAACAGATGCTAACTAGCACCGACTAGCACTGCTCACTGCTGTTGTCTAAACAACACAGATAGGACACAATGTTGCGTTTACTGGTAAACTGGTTAACCTTGTGACCGACGTATTACCAACTGATATCTGTTGAATTTTCCTCACGTTGCTCTGTCCGTGACTATCTACATCTAGAAACTAAGCTGCACGGTGCAGGGAATAAGTGACTGGCTCATGGTCAGACAGTGGTTTGCGGTGCTGTAGATTGGCTTTTTAAACTATGAAATGACGCATTTAAAAAATAATCGCTCAATCATGCAAATTTGATAGTGGAAAGCCAAATGCTTGATCGTGATTAAAATTCCATTAATTGTGCAGCCCTAGAGGGTATCCTTAAAAAAAGACACCAACATAAGCTACGTGGAAAACGCTTACATTTGTGCCTCCTTACTTAATGACACCAACAAATCTCTCCATTATCTTGTTGCCCTTCCACATGACATCCATGATAAAAACCAGCCTCTTCTACCCACGTTTTACTTTCCGTGTTTTAAGTGCAGTCTTCTTCCTAGTTATTATTACTGGCTTAGCAACAAGAGTAAAAGCCTGGCCTAGACCATGAGAACAACCTTGTGGGAGACCTTTTCCTGATACTTACCCAGAACCGAAGCAAACGGAAACAACATGACGGAACGAAATGTCAAAAGAAGTACAGAAGTACAAGTCTTTACCTTCTCTCTTGTAGCCCCGTTCTTTGTTGACGCTGTGCAGCCACTCAGTGGTGAACACAAGGGGGTGCTGTGACTCGGGTACCAAGATTTCCTGAACGGTTCGCCCCCCAGGGGCCAGACATTTTAAGGCCAGACGGGGGCAGCGCGTTGAAAAGGGTACCACCTGCAGGTAGAAGTCATTACTGCGCAGGATCCTCCAGTCCAGAGTGGACAGCTGGACGACCACTTTCTCCCCTAAACACAGAGGCCAGCCGGAGTGAAGGAACAAGCAGCCAAGGTACTGAGACTGTGATGACATGGAGAAAAAGAAAGGAAGTGTGTTGAACGTATAAATAAACCAATATAAGCATCATCTGCATTTAATGAAATCATGCTTGCCAAATCTTCTCTCTATACCTCTTTTGAATGTGCAATGGACTCTTTGCCATATAAAAATCGTCCCTATTGTTACAATCTATCCAGTTTAATGCTCAGGCACAATCTGCTCTTCCATTCACAAACCACAGCCCACGTGAGCCAGTTCTGCATGGTTTTGTTTGACATTCAGATGAGTCAAATTTCTAGAACTGATACAACACCAGTCAACACTATTCACTGGCCAAAAGCCAGCGCCAAACACAAATGTCAGACATGTGACTGTGTTTTCTATTGTGGAAAACTGCTTGGCTGGCATGACAGGTTGAGAAGACTCTGGAAAGCTGCAGAGAGTTAGTGTGAGTCAGACAAAAACACGCAGATGACCAATTTTCACAACAGCCAGCCACGGTTAAAACAGTACACTGTTTCATTAGCGGAAAACACATCAAGTATAGGTCTGTGAAATCAATCTAAATGTAGCACACAAAACGACATGGGTCTAAATATAGAAAATCACACAAAGAAGCAGTCACTAAAAATGTCTGGATATCAAAATGGAGAGAAGGTCCTGAATGCCCCTGCCCTCAACTCATCTGTTTTGATTAAAAAAAAAACCTTGTTCCAAATGCTATTCCCACCTTAATCAATCCTGTGTCAGATCTATATCCTCCCTCTTGCAGTCTGAGGTATCAAACTCCTCCAGAACCTCTCTCTAATATTCCCAGTCACGTCTAATCAACTGACTTGGGGCTGCTCCCTCCCCCCTTTGTGCCCTCCAGACTCCCGAGACGTGATTCAATTATATTCCTTACTCAACCTCTCCTCCATCTTTCCTTTTCTACCTCTTATTCAGTTTTGTTGCATTTCAAGTCTCTCTTCTTGTCTGTTCTTTTTCTGTGGTTGAAGTAAAAGTCTGTCATGGTGGATATTTGCATCATGTGTGACTTTTCCTCTCTTAAAGAATGTGTCTGTTTTGAGTCCGTTCACATTCTGTAACTCCCTGTCCTCTGGCCCTCCCTCCACCAACTTCTCCCTCAAAGTACCCCAGTGTTTGCTCCTTCTCCCGCACCTCCCGTTTTACAGAAATTCCTCAATCAGTCTACTATAGTCTGCGACCTCTAGCATCTTCTCTTTTTTCGGACGCATGCGTGCAAGCATGCAGGCATGGTGAATGAAAGCCATGTTCATTCTCTCCTTTGACTTCCACCGCTTCTCTAATACTCACTCTCTTTCTTTTCTCACAGCAGTAACACACTCACATATGGAAGGAATTATTGTCATGACTCACAGTCTAACTCCCGTCCCAGGCAGCTCAACTCAGTGACAATGAAAACATAGTGTGCTCGCAATGTCTGTGTGTGTGTGTGTGTGTGTGTGTGTGTGTGTGTGTGTGTGTGTGTGTGTGTGTTTAGGAAAACTATCAAGGGGAAATATGAGACCGTTCCTGGCCTCCGAGCTAGTGCTAAACAGTGTGTGTTGTTTGTGTGTGTGTGTGTGTGTGTGTGTGTGTGTGCATTTTGTTCACTATAAACCTCAAAACTTAGAGTTAAGTACATGTTGCACTTAATTTGTTTATCTTACTTTGTGTGTGTGACGCAGAAAGTGCAAAGAGAATGATTTGAGCCCATACACAAAGTGGAAGTTTTACTGTTTTTCCTTTGTTGGCACAGTGTTTGGTCTCATCTGTCATAATATTTCCATGCATTTGCTTTTATGCATGCATGTAGGAGTCTTCAAATTAAAACCAGAGTGCATTTATGTATGCCCTATTTCACTGTTTTTCGTTAAACTCTGTTGATTCAGTGGAGCTTCCAAGGAAGGAAACCACTTCTTTTGTCTGCGGCTCACAGCCGCCGGTAAATCTCAAATTTCTCGTGCAGCCACTTTCACTTATTTTACCAGCCAGCTAGAGTTTTAGAGCAGACTTGACCCTCCACAGTGTAATGGGTAACTTATAGAGGGTCACACATGTGTCGAATTATAAAAGCCTTGAACTTTTCTTTGCACCGGTGTCTTCATGCCACAAGGTACTGTGATACTAGCCTGAAGACTTGACACTTTGGGGCCGTTAACCCATGCCTTAATTATTTTGGCTGAATTGCAGCAGAGTTTGTTTCCCCCCCTCGGTGCGGTTAGCGTGGGCAGGTGTGAATGCAGCAATCAGACTCAGATGTGCACCAAAAACAGACCAAACAAGCATACCAAGGCTGCTTTAAAGAGGCTTTCAAACTAATTCAGGAGCGGTTTGTTGGTGGTGAAAACATGATCTGACCTCGAACAGAAGAACCACACATTTTTTGGCTAAACCAGCCGCCGTAGTCAGCTGCGCTGTGCTATGATGACGGGCTACAATCAACCCATGCAGTTGTCTCTCAATAGTAAGACTTGCAGAAGTGACGTGTTGTCTGCTGGCTTTGCTTCCTGTCTTTGTTTACTTCTAAAAGTTCTGTCGGAATTTTCCCGCATGTTATTTATGAATGACCTAATGAACCGAACTACAGATAAAAGAGCACACATAGATTGAGGGCACAAAAATAGAGACCGTAAATTGACATGGACCTGACAGCTGTGAGTCTTAGCTCACTTGACTTGACTTGATTTGAAAATTGAGCAATATCATTCAAATGAAGTTTTTACCTTCCAAATTCCAAGTAATGATCATGCTTTGGATCTGTGTTTAAGGATCCTTACAACAACCAACTACTCCCTAAGACTCACTGTATAAACTTACTTGGACATGTCCTTTAGTATTTGAGACTTGACTTAAACCTAGTGTTTTCCTCAGGTCAAATTTGACCCATTTTCAAAAAGTTTTTGTATCAGAAATTTTGGTTTCTTTTAAACCTGAAAAAAAATTGATAAAACAACATTGAAAAAAAGTGCAGAATGAATTGATGAAAAGATCAGGAAAAGCTTCAAAAACATTGGCACAAGTAACAAAAATGTTGGGGAAAGCGAAAAATGTGTTGAAAAAGACAACCAAAGCGTTGTAAAAGACGGCCAAAACGTTGAATAATTTTAAATTTTGACCCGGTAAAAGAAAAACTTGCATGTTCAATGGGAAGATAACACAAGCGTAGAGACTGGTCTAGACTGACTTGAGACTTGACTTGAAAACAAGGCTTAATTTGAGACTTGCTCCCATAAATGTTCTAAAAACCTTTGGCCTCACTCGGAGTTGCCCTTTAGGATTTAAGTCTTTCATTGCTAAAACCTGGAATTTGATTTGGACTTTTGCCAATTGACTTGGACTTGCCCTGGAAAGACTTAGAAACAAGTAGTCTTACGAACACTTGAATTGGACATGAATTGGATTTGTTTTTAGGACTTCCAACCTGACTTGGAATTGTTGCAACTGACTTGGACTTGCCATAAAATAACTACAAACAAAGATGCCTTCTAAGGACTTAAGACTTGATTTAAAACTTGCCTTGACTGAGCTAAGACTTGTCTTGCATTAGTTCTCCAGACTTAAAAATATCTCTGCCCGCACACATAAAAATGAATCAAAAAGCTAACACTTGACAGATTTGTCACATGCTACTTTTTGTATTTAACAGCGGTTTCTGCTGCTGATTATACAACTACGTGTGTGTTCTCCTCTGCACTGTTTGCTATTTGGAACTCACGCAGGCGTGCTGCTGGAGTTTGTGCAGGAGGTGCTTGGCAGGAACGAAGTAGTCCAGGAGGTAGCGAAGACTGTCGTGTTGATAGGTCGACTCCAGGACTGAAAAGACCTGAACGAGTAGGAGAAAGGCGTAGTGAATGCAGTTGTATTCAGTGCATTTGGTGATTAGATGATTAGATGCATGAAACAAAATGGAAAAGACTTTACATATCATTCATGTCAGGGGAAAATTGTTTACGTTCAGTATGCCAGGTTTTCGTAAACTAAGAGCAGCCTTTATTTCAGCTAAAGCTGCATGCCTTTTTTTTAAATGGATTTTGAAATGCATTTGCTCAAGAGCGGAGGAATTTTGCTTAACCCAAACAGCATGTAATCAGAAAGGCTGTTTCATTTTATCCGTCCTTTTCCATGAAGTCATTAAGCAGCTTTTTCCATAGCAACAAGATATTTGATTGGAAGCTGCATGGCAACTTAGAACAAACCAATTACCAAATTACCATAAATGCTAACGTAAAATGGCCCAAAAGATTTACTTCAAAGGCCCCTCAGTCCACTGGTTCATATGGAAACAAAGCTAAAAGAACTAATGTGACTGTGGTGCTCTGTAGTACTAAGGAGGTATTAAAGTCTACATAAGCTTCCCATAACGCACCCACAATGCAAGAGATTCCCACTTATTGCCCAGCTGACTGCTCTTTAAATGTTGTGACTTAAAATCAGAACTAGCGTGCAGCTTTTGGTGAAACATGTCATGTAATGGTGCTGGTTGGAGGAAGAGGGTTGGGCTATAATTGACCAGATGGCTAAATATTGTTTGTGTTGGCTTCAAGCAGCAGTTTATCTCTGGGGCAAGCAGTGTTATCTGCACATGACATCGCCTTGCCCACTTTCTCCAATTTTGCCATCATTTAATTGAATATGCATTTATATATCGCTGTTTATTGCTGGAAAGATGTGAGGCTGTGTGTGTGTGTGTGTGTGTGTGTGTGTGTGTGTGCGTGTGCGTGTGCCTGCATGCTTGGGAGTTGTACCTGGGAGAGGAGGGGTGGTGCCGTGCTCTCAAAGGGAGGATAAAGCGATGAGAGCGCCCCCTGCACACAGTCCTCCATTGCCTCCGAACCCTGAGAAAGACAAAGTTGGTAAGAAAGGGTTAATCCATGACTGAATCGACGCAAATGTCTGTGTTTGTGTTTAACAGCCGGGTTGTCTCGCTTTTTGCTGACACACACACAGACAAATATACACACATATTTAACTTTTAACTTCCTGTTGTATGGTCTGGGGAGTGTCAAACGTTTCCTCCAAGGCCCAGTAAATGTAAGAACCCCCAGAACAAAAGAGTCAAACCACTGCAATGTGTTAACTCCCTACACACACACACACATAAACACACAAACACACACATACACACACACACACACACACACACACACACACACACACACCATACATGCACAGCTGCATGCACACATACACATCATAACACTGGGCTGGCCTGTGAGGTGGAGGGTGACAGAGCAGAGCATGCAACACATACTGTTTATTTTTCTACATGGACCGTTGGCATGGTAACCAGCAACTTTTTTCTCTCTCTTTTCCGACTTCTCTCTCTTTCCTTCTCCCTCCCTTTACATTTCCTCTAAAACCTCCCATCTGCTTCTCTTCCTCAATTTGTTCGCTACTCACTTTTCTTTCTCATCTCAACTCTTTTTCTTTTTTCTAACCAAACTTTCTGTCTCACCTCCATCCGACTCTCTAAATGTCATCTGACAACAATTATGTTGGGATTTTCTTCAACAGACGGCATATTGTGCTGAATGACAACCGAGGGGATAGATGGAAAGCAATGGGAGAAATCCCAGATTGAGAGGACAGAGTGTTAGGAAAAAGAAAAGAGTTGCTAGCGAAAGAGTGGCCAGGAGGGAATGAGCTGGTCGTGGTGTGGTGGTTTATGGAAGAAGGCCTAGGTTCAAGTGCATTGAAAATTATTTTTGGGGTTTGTTTTGTGGATACATAGGGTTTGGAGTTTGCCACAGAGGATGGAATGAGTATTACAAACAAGAGTACTGTTGTTTTCCAATTGCGCAACTTTGCCTGAAATGCCCTGACAAAATAAATTCAACAAATCAGATATTCAAACTAAGGTTGAAACACATGTAAAAACGAATTTGCAATTGTGTTTTGAGACCAAGTCTGAAAGAGGCAGGGAGGAAATGAAAATGTAGGCACATGAGAGAACAAGCAGTTGTAGGGTGGAACAGAAAAAAAGGTCACTGGGGGGACTGAAGGGGAAAATCTGAGACCTATAAACAGAGTAAGACACCTAAACACGTCACATCAGATCTACTGTATGACTTGCTGAAGACCTGCTCTGCTGAGATGTTAGGTTCTGTTTCCTATCCACTCTCTTGGCTGCAAAGTAATCTTTCAACTGTTACTTCAGCCCTTATGGCACCACTAAGTGCCACAGCTGGGGAATTAAATTCATGCAGCTTTATTTTTCCATGGTAACAGAGAATTTTGGAAGGGAGAAAATACGGCAATTTGGCAAATAACAAATGACAAAACTAACATAAATGTTGCTGAACGCAGCTTAGTTTCCCAGAAGCAGGGCAGCTTTAAGGTCATGTTAGTCTGTTGGCTTTTTGTAAACAATCTTTTGGAAGCCACACATAAAATGCTCTTATTCAAAGGTAATACATGTCCAATCATTCTTATTTCTCTAAAAACAAGTGAACACTTTGCCAGATGGTTGGCATGTCGTACGAGTTTCCAAGTAATTAAACCTCTGAAGAGTCATTACCAGTACATTAAAACAAGGCAGAAAAAGCCCCTTGCTGCACATTTTGCATTTGAAACTGGTTTATCACTACGTTGAAAGATCTTGTATTTAAATAATAGATTTATATATATTTAATATATTTAACTTATTTTCAAAAACCTAACTTTAGCACAAATTGAGGCTTTAAAGTCTTGTGTAAAGCACACACTATACTCTCTCTAACAGAACACAGATGTGGCATTATTTTAATAAGTAAAGTCATTCATAGTCAAGTTCATGTAAAGACGATTACATCACGTATACAGGAGGAGGTGTCTCATTGCGTAGACTATGGTAAACAGCCTGTCAGAGGGCATGTTGTAGGCTAATAGGTGTCATGGTTGTAAAAGAGGTTTAAACAGCCTTCTGGCTCACTCACAGAACATATTGAGCCTAGTAAAAGCACAGCAGGTGGGTTCAGGGGATTGCAAGGCTAGCCAGCAGGAACGTTCTCCTTGACTAAAGCCCTTTTTAAAGCATTCCACAAGACTTGAGTTAATTCACCACAGTACTATATTTAAGCAAATACTAACACATGGCAGTGGACACTAATGTGTTTTGGTGTGTTTTTTCAAGGCACAGTTCTTAATGTGTCATCAGACTGACTGTAAATGCCGACATCATTGTGCGCAATGCCTTTGTCCTTTCAACAGTGTCTCACAGATGCAAGTTGAATGGGATCAACTCTGCCATTTGAGCCCAGTTGGCTCAATAGAGCTCCTCCGGATCAAATATGTGGCTTGTGCCAGAGAACAACAACTCAATGCAACACTTGTCCATTGCTTGATGTGATGGAAGTGATGGTACAAATAGGCCAGTCAGGTTTGGGAGCTGTCCTAAAACCATTGGAATACTTTTTTGTATTTATACATTTTTTTTATTATTTTTGTGGGCATTTTTTCCCATTATTAGACAGTGACAGTGGATAGACAGGAAAAGTGGGAGAGAGATGAGGGATGACGTGCAGCAAAGGACTCAGCCTACATGGGACACACGCTCCTACTGGGTGAGCTAGTGGTTGCCCCACCATTGGAATACTTATTGGCATCATGTTAAAATGTGTGTTTACATTGAGACTAGGAGATCTGTACTCAATGTATCTCAGTGACAAGCTAAAATAGTAATGGCCTGCCATTGGTAGGATAGAATGGAGATCATAATTACACAACCATGGTATACTTTTTTTGTAATACACAAAGTCTAAATGTATGGCCACGGTTTAGTAAGTAAGTGACCAATCAACAATGTTGTGGAATGGTAAATAACGTAACAAAGACGTGTAGACGTGTCAGCAACGTAAATCTATAACTTTAAAACGGAAAAATTCATATTGTTTTATGATGACTGTCTGCCAAGGTAACCACAACGTTAGAGTAGGGCTACTATATTACCTTTTCAAATCTAATTGTTTTTACAATATTATTATAAAATACTGTACACACAACGTTGTCTGTAACGTTGCAGCGAAGGTTCCCTGGTCTTAAGTTTTTACGCTAATATGGCGTAAATTGATACGTAATGCAGTTGTTACCAATACCAACTGACCAATAAAGGACATTAATATCCACTGCTTAAATCCAAAGAAAGGAATTTCATTCTGGAAGCACAATCCCTCAAATACACAAGGGATGATGTCTTATTGAGGGGGAAAAGTGATGCTACTTTTCCACCAAATCATGAAAACAATGTCAAAATGTGAATATTGCACATTTTCCAGTAAAATAGTTGTTTGCACCACAGAAATGCCATTTGTTTTGTCAGTAAGTAAAGGGTCACTCCTGTCTAACCTGTAGGTTACAGTTCCAGTGCATCCAATGCAATTAGTCACTCTCCCTTTCGATCACAGCCCCATACGTGCACATATGAAACAAAGCAGCCTAGATCAAATTTGTTAATTCGATTTCCTTTCGGACTCCCAGCAAGGGAACCTCTCATGGAAAACCTGGTGCCTCTTATAGGGCACTATAGGTGTAATCCAGTTACTCTTCAATCAGATACTTGATGCTAATGCACTCAGGGGTTTTACTTATTGTAAGTCACTTTGGATATATCTGCACATGTAGAATGTGATAATGTGATGCCATGAATATGGAATAGAGCCTTTGTTTTTACATCCCGTAACCGATACCACATAGCGACTTTCCAGCACACTCGCCAATGTCTTTAGGAGAACTAGCTGTACGCACGTTGTCACCAAATGATCCCGAACTAGAAAGAGGATGAGGAACAGATCTGAATTAGGCACTTAACCAGAAACATGACATGTGTTCATTTTAGGCATGCTAAGAAAAGCTTTCACCAGAAAAGTGTGTGAGTGTTCTGATTCCTTAAAGAAGGTAATATAAGTGCATGTCTTTAATGACACGTGTGATCATTCTGGGATAAAGTGTACAGAAGTAAAAGTACAGTTTGGAATCAAGTTGTTGGGTTTTACTAAATAACTATGTCTGATAACTAAAAGAGGGCTAATGCAAAGTATTACATCTGAACGTTCATGCAGGGTCAAGTGTAAGATTGCACAACTTTTACAAAGACATGTTATAATATATATGTCTTTTTGGGGTGGACTTAGTCTTCTTTATTTTGTAGACCTATAACGTGCACAAAAAGATATATAACACAATAAAACGAAAGGAAAAATGCCAAGCAGCATAATGTGAGCACTCTAAATTTTCTGGAAGAAGGTAGTAAGTGGAACTTGAGTTAAGTTGTTGTTGTTTTTTTTACTGTAAAAGGCAAAAGCTTGTTGTAAAAATCTGCTGTTGCTTTTGCCTGATGTGACAGCTCTCAAACACACATCTGCAAACACACATGTCCTGTCTTCATACCAGTCACAGTCCCCCAGGTGACATTGTACGCATTGGAAAGTAAGTAACTGGAAAAGTGTGTGTGTTCATACAGCACGTGGAGTGTCACGGAGGACAATCAGTACAGTGTGAATGAGTGTCTATCCTTGTGTTTGTGTCAGATTTGGGCACAGTACAGAGTCAGGGTATGTCATTCTTGTGTCAGACTTCCTGTCTTTCTCTTGTGTACGCAGACTGAAAACGGAAGAAACTGAAGAAGTCTTCCGTACGGATCTGGCACAGAAACCAGGAAAAGAGGATAGACAAAATGGTAATATAACCAGTTTTGGAATTTGGCTAGCACTTGAACTGTTCTTCATGTCAATTCAGTGTATTAAAGTGTGAGTGAATTGAGCAACAGATTGAAAAAGAGACTGTGATAGAGAGACAGCTCCACAGAGAATCATGAGGGTTCAGACAGAAAAAGGGAAAGAGAAAAGAAAAGAGGAGGAGGAGGAGGCTGACTGGTGGGAGAGATCGATGGGAAACAAGAGCAGAAGCAACCATGATAGAAACCAGATGTGGACCCATACAGGATGAAGGACTGAAAGAAAGAGAGAAAGAAAGAGAGTTATAGCAGAAAGGAGCTCGGATAATATGATATGATTAGGAGCAAAAATGAGAAAGACGCCGACAGAGAAAGAGGGAACAGAGAAAAAGAGGGGAGACAGGAAAAAGAAAGAGGCAGATAGACAAAGGGAATGAGGAAGAAGAGGAGAGTGATTTCCTCTCCTAAATCTTCCAGTATAGTCTGACTTAACCCACAGAGGGTCCAACTGCTTCTTTACAGATTGTTTTAGACTACTTAAGTGCTAAAGTCTGTTGCTGAATGGGGTAAAGGCACGTTTCACTGCAGATGAGATTTCAAACAGCCTCCATTCATGGTCAGTGAGAAGTGACCATGGCATTTTGTCACATTTATTGAATTTATTGCTGTTCGAGTGTGTGACATTTCCTCAAGCAACCCAGCTCAGGCTTTGCTAGGCTAAGCCAAGTGTTAGCTGGTTAGCATAATTGTACAATCACAGCAATATATATGTAGCAACAAGCAAGGTACAGTTGCTGGGTGGTGAAGAGTAAAATTTAAAGGATAATTCCAGTTTATTACAGTTTGGGTGTTTATTTTTGTAGCTTGGTCTATCATTTCTAACCGTTTCTAAGCCAACAGTTTTGCCATTTCATTAAAAAACACTTAATTTGAAGGTAAAACTGAAATTGAGCATGGCCTGGTTTGTTAATTTCTCATTGCAGGTACTTGTGTAAACTGTGATGCATGGAATTACAGTGAACAATTATATTTTAGTTTACCGTTTGAAAAATATGTCTGACCATGTTTCTGGTCATGTCACTTATTTTAGAGATGTGAACCCGATAACACTGACGCATTCTGACCTTCGAAAATTGATCATGCAAACTTGCTAGCACACAATTCCTTCTTTACACATCCAGCTTACACGTAGCAACATTAGCATTCATTGGGAGTTGTGTTTCTGGCAACCTTACTTACAACTAAGAGGGAAATATGTGTTTCTTTAGCAGCTAAATATTCCATTTTTTTCACCAGCTAATTGCTGTCTGTGTTTCTCTGCTACCTGGTGCTGGGCAGATAGCATAGAATCTTTTTTTTTTAGCTTTTACACCAAAAACAGCTTTCTGATGCGGCCAAAACAAAGCTGATGAACACTGTGAGAGTGAACCAAAACAGCCAAAATTGTTGGCCTCAAAAACAAAACAATGAGCTGAAAGACGCTAAAATGCTCCGTAGAGCTACAGAGTCAGATGATAGTTCTCTGTGGGTTTGACATGTTGTGTTGTTTCATCGTGTTCATGAAACATGAATGAAACAAATGAAAACATTAATAACTAGCTTTAACTCAAGTCTGAATGATTTCCAGATTATGTTAATGGCCATGTTTTGGACATTTTACTGCAAATTATAAACAAGAAAAAAGAAACCGCATGAGTGCCCAATAAAGATGCAAATAGTTGCGTTGAAAAGTATCCAACCTCAGTCTGCATACACCGTTTATGGCAGAGAGTCTTGACAATCGCAGGAAACTCAGATCCCTGTGATTGACATTATCGCTGACCCTGTCTGGATTGTTCTACTGCTGTAATCTCCACCCGCCTGGTACTCCAAGCAGGTTAAAACAAACACAGAGAATCGTTTGCAATAACTTTCATCAGACTTTCTCCCCCCCCCATCTCATGCTGTTTTCCACCCTAAACTTTCCCAACTGGTAAAAAAGGAATATGAAACTGTACTGCACATGTTCTTCTTTCCCTGAAGTTCATGCCATCCCTTGTTCCCACTTTCTCTTTTTTTCCCCTCTCTCTGTCTCACTCTCTCTCTCTCTCTCTCTCCTTTTCTCCCAGGTCCAATGTGGAAAATGTGGCATCACCGAAACCACTGTTGCTGCTGTCCAAGTCTCCTAAAATAAAAAAGTAACCCTGCCCTCCTTATTTATTACGTTTTCCCACTCCATCTCTTCCTTTCTGTCCACTTTTTCTCTTGCTCTCGCTGCCAAACTGCTCCACCCTGCCTGACACACAGAGGCGGGAATATGATCCAAATCTTTCTTTGTTAATCTTTTTTTTTTTCATAATTCAATTGATCTTCTCATGTGTGTGCATGTGCACGCCTGACTCATCTCTCGGTCTCTCTGCCTCTGTATGTCACTGATCAGATCATGAGTAGGTAGGGATGGTATAAAAAAAAATCCCTAGAGGTGCAACAGAGAGCCTTTGATTCCATCTGCAAATCAACCATAAAACTTACCAACATGACACTACTTTAAATCATGTCATTGTAATTAGCTGCTACTGGGATTGGACTACTTTGTATGCTGGCAGTTATAACTGGCAGTCATGCCGACTTAAGCTCAAATATAAATTATATGTGTACAATATAAGTGTACTTTTTAAAAAAGTGATTCCAGCTGTTTTAAGTGTTAGAAGTTGAGGCCTGGGTGAATAGATAGATAGATAGATAGATAGATAGATAGATAGATAGATAGACACAACTTATAAAGTGTTGCCATGTTGCCATGGGAAAACACTATTCTGGAGGAGTTTGGAAACGTGTATCTTCATATTGGAAAAGTTAGATCAGTTTCAGCATTTTCCAGACAAACTTGAGTTCTCCATAGTTTAAGAAAAGGGTACTTACCATGACTTCAGTCAGGAATTCCTACATATTCCTCAGCTCCTTTCCTGTATTTGATTCCTCTCCGCATTCTCCACAAAAACGGTCTCCTCTCAGTTGTTATCAAAGAGCCTACATTACCTCCTTTAAGCGATTTCCCCCTTTACATTCAAGAAAATAGTCCTCTTCTCTAGTCTTTCCCTCTCACTCTCCGCTATGTTTCCCAGCCTGGGAATGTCCTACAGCATTTTCCCCTCCCCTCTCCGTCTGCGCCAGTCCCACGCATTCCCCCACACACACCCTCCACCCCTCCTTCCCTCCCCTCCTCTCACCTAACAAGAGCACTATACAGTCACTCTCTGCACTCAAACTTTCCGTTTATCCCCCCAGAGTAACTTAAATGAATAGACAATGAAAAGCCGTTTACCCCACCCAGGAGCAATTGCAAAAACACATCAAACCTCTGATTTTTTTATTGTTGAGATTGCATGTTCTTTATTCTCATTCATGAGCAGGGAGATAATTAAGTCTGCTCGTGATTTGGCTGATTAGGATGAAAAGGGTTGGTGTAATCACTGAAATACTCACAGAAGAGTGTTTTTCAGCACGGGTTTTGTGTAGAATCTGCATTCTCCAAATTGTCTCATATGGCAGAAAACCGTTCTCATGTTTACAGATGGGGAACAAACACTAAACTGCATTTAAAAATAGTATAAAATAAGAGTTAAAGAGCTACTCCAACAATATACTATTAGACTTCCAACACGTTGGTAGACATGCAAGAGACAAATTTGAAAAAGAATAGCTAAAAATGATAGAAGTGGAGATATGACTTTTACTTCCTAGAATGGGTCAGCTTCAAAGCGCTGGATCCTTAATTTCCAATGATGCAGCTCAATACCATCTTTTGTCAGGTGTGGAAGAGGTATTCAAATAGTTTTGAATGTGTAACACTAGTGCATTCTAACTGCTGTAAATCATTTTGTGACTTTGTGGGGAAAAGCGTTTTTTAACTGTTCGTCTTGTTTGCTGTTACAGGTCATTTCTGATCAGATGGAACATTACACATTTTCAGAAACATTTAAAAGTTGCATGTAGTAACTTTAAATAAACGTTGTCAAAAGAACACCACAATGTCAACCACAATGTTTTCTGAAGTAATACTTAAATGGAAATATTCAAGTGGAATACAATAGGCCACGTCAAAATTGTAGATTTTAATAACAATACATACGTAAAAGCCCAGTTTGTTTATGTTTTCTGCTAGATATGTGACGTCTCCGAGCCAAAACCGATATCCCCCTTATGACATCACCAGGGGCTGTTTTCTCAGCCTTTAGACAGCTCCCCTGGAGTCACATTGTAAAGGGTTAGCCTCTGCATTAACTTGCTAAGTAGTGCTAAACATGACCAGTTAACTGGACGTCATGTTGAGAGCCACTTTAAAGCTATTCGCTGATTATATGTTAGCCAGGCTTGATGGATTCATACAGAAAATGTAAGTGTCTTCTCAGGTTAACCCACAGCAGTCTGATTCAAGCAACGAAAATACAGAACATTATTTGTGGGATTAAAAGTGTCTGGGAATATGATTTACATCACGCAGCAAAGTTTCTGCTGTTGAAAGGTTTTAGTGTCTGATCGTTTGTGAATCATTCAGTAACAGACACTGACAACGTTTTTGGGCTCTATGTAACAATGTAACCACCCAGTTGGAGTTGCAATCCATCCCCTTAGGAGTGGGGATTGTCCTCGAGATCACAAACTTTGCATAACAGCTGTCATTTTGTCATTAAAGGACTTAAGTCACCTCAGACAGAACATTACATACTTTGTTTAAAATGTACACAATTACCTAGTAAGCCAGTGTGTTAAAATGCCATCCCTTATGGAGATATCTTTATATCATGGTGATAGAGACTTTTTCCTAAACATAAGGCTTAAATTGCCATTACTCACTATTTCTTGTGTCTTTTATAGCTTTTCCCCCCCATAATTGTGCCATGAGGGTTTGCTATGCCATTGCTAAATTTAACCTCTATGGTGTGTGTTTGGACTGCTGTAATGAGTGAAGGAATAGAGTCAGTTTTGAACATTCACTACAATGGTTCAACAGCTCCTCCCTGTGTTTATTGTGTGATAATGCGAAGAGGAGGGAGAGGAGCTTGCTGCAGACAGAGGTGATCAAAGAATGGCTTTTAGCCCAGCAGACTTTTGACTTATCATAGTAGGAAAAGCACTACAATAACAAAAACTACCAAAACAGTAATAAACTTATTACAACCCCCCCCCCCCAAAAAAAACTCTGACTGAATATTTGTATACTTACGCTGTGTGTGTATGTATGTGTGTATATCTATTTATTTAGATATACACACCCCAGTTTTATTTTGTCAAAATTGCCATATAATGATTGTGCTTTAATATTCTCATTTGCTTGATGTCCAAGTTTATCTAGGTTTTTTCCATCACTTATATTTGATCTGTATGTACTACAGTTATGTACCTGAATTTTTACTTACCTATCCTTTTGTCAACAAAAGAACTAACAATACTAACTATGGCTCTGTCCTTTTCATGTGAGTGTGAGTAAGCAAGCATGCATGATACCAGGAATCTGAAATCAGCTAAAGGGAATTCAGACGTCATTAATGTCATTATTTACACAGAGGTTGAATAAGATGCGGTTTACTAAAGTACACATTCGTGTCAGGCTCAGTTTAATAAAGAACAGAGCACTGTTTTAATTCCAACAGGGTTGACAACATTGCTTACGATGTGTAAGAACTAACGTATGAGATTTTATTTTTTTACCTGTTTGATTATAGTATCAAAAATCCTTAAGAAGGACAACAACGTGACATATTGGGCTTCAAAAGCATTTGACCTCAATTTGACTTCTATTAAATCTTGTTTAATTTCTTCAGTGCTTGGTTAAGGTCATGATGGCTCAATGCCTGGCACGAGGTAGTTTCCATGCCTCTGGGTGTGTTTGTGCATCTTGAGTCAGTTTCTATAACACACTACTTTAGCAATGATTCTGCTACACATATGCATGCACTATATCATTTATAGATGGGTGTTACTGTGTTTAGCTTTTGGAGGCGTTCCAAAAGTAATTGGTAAAACCGGGAGGATTAAATCCTACTGGAAAAAGGGTTGTCATTGACGCATCTGAGCAGGCTGTTCTCATGAACCATTCGTACATACATTTGTACATATAGCTACAAAAGGTAACGCACTGTAATTTGTATGTATTCCATGTAATTACCGCTGCACCCACCACATTGACTGCTGCTGTATAGGAGAGCCCTGATCCGTGAGGTGAGGAGGATGGGGTGGATGGGAGGTTGAAAACACAGTCATGCAGCTTTATTTACACTGGCTACAGACACACCTTGCATATTTTTTGATTGAATTTTGTCCTACCTCTCAAGGTCAATCAGACGATTACAGAATAAATATGAGGCAGTACCCCATTTTCTGTTGCTTTAATGCAAATGTAACTACCTTTGGTGTGGTGAACATGGCTATTCATAATTCAGTTCTGCCTTTCACATCTTCAAGGTATTTTATACATTACACAACCATCCCAAGTGACAGAAAAATCAAATAGACAGCCAATGTACCATGCATCATACTAAGCCTTAGTATGATGCATGGTACATTGGCTGTCTATTTAACTAAGGGATAAAACACATCTTACACAAAACTTATTGATACATACTGTATATGTATCACTTTTTTCATCATCAATTCCTACTCATTACGATACTGTAATAAGTAGGAGTTGATGATGATGATTGGTGATTTTGACTCAGAACATTCTAAATATGGGAGTATTGTTAACACAGAAGACACCAGGAGCAGCACAGCAAAAATGCAATAACTAGTTACATGAAATTACAAGGACCCCAATCCCTATTTGAAGAGAATGAAAATGAATGCATCCAGATGACTGAGGCTGATCTATGTTTTGTGTAGAAACCTAACATCTTGAAATGCCAATCCAACACTAGCTGACATAGAAGGAGGGCAGGAAGTTTCACATTGCCCTTTTTGACTTAAAAAATACAGGTTTGAATATGTTTAACTCTTACTTAGGGCTTGTGGCTTTATTGGTGCTGTTGAAATTTACTCTTTATGCTCCCTACTCAGCACCTATGGGACATAAATAGCCAAGTATTGTGATGAAGGAAAATATGTGCACACATGCAGGATGTGAGGTGTAACCTTTACCTGATTGGCAGATGAAATTGAGCTCCTTACAAGGCGGGTCCTGCCACAGGGAGAGCTCTCCTTTGGCCATGCATCAACATGGGTTAGAGTAATGGTGAGGGGCGCAATTCTGTGTCCATTTGGTAAATATCATTGAATTGCCAAACATCAAGAACCACCTGTCACTCATTATGTATCTGCCAAATATTTATTTAGATTTATTAACAGATTTACACCTTAACTAAATGCTTCTGTCTGTACTTTGTACCAAATATCGGGTTTGAAAGCAGAAATAATTATTTTTAAACATTTAAAGATAAATCCAGCTTTATCTTTGTGACGTTAAGGCTACAACTAACATTCAATCAATTTGCACTTCAGAGAAATAATGTTGGGTTTCTGCCCAAGTCATGTTTGATGCATCTATTTTTTTTAAACAGGCTCGTCTGGAATCTCAAGTTGCCGGGAATTTTGGTTCCGAAATGAAAAGAGAAAGCACCAGTCTCCACACCCACTGGAAACAATCCACATTCTACCAAGTAATAACTATTTTTTCTTTTTTAGTAAACTTCAGTTAAAAAAAATGTAAAAACAAGAGTTAAAATCGTATTTGCTTATCACCTGCAGTTGTAGCAACAACAGTGAAATACCTTTAAAGCAGTTAGTGTGACAGTTCAGGGAATTGAGGACCTAAAAGCAATGGCAGGCGGGAGAAAGGTTTAGATGAGGATTTATTAAGAAGAAAAAACAGGGCAAATACAAAAAGGATCCAAAAGTGCAAAAAAACAAATGACACTAGGCGTTCAAACTAAGGCCGGCATAAACTAAGTCAAAAAGACAGAACAGGGCAAAATAAAACAGGACAACTAAATGAGATCCCAGATATCTCAGGGAAGATTCCCACAGGGACATAGAGACTGGAACACATTAGAAGGATCAAACAAAAGGATCTGACAAGAGACAAAGTGAACACGGAGGTTAAATACACGAGGTAAAGAGCAAACAAGGACTAGGTGAATCACATCAGGGCGGGACGACAATCACAAAGGTGGGAAAACACAAGGCAGGTAGTAAAACTAGACTGGACTAATCCAAATCAAAAATACTTTATTGGTCCCCAAAGGGAAATTCTGTGTTACAGTGGCAAGAGTATGTAAATGTCAGAGTAGAAACATAAATAAATAAATATAAGGAGTGTGGATATGTACAGTATTTACATACATTTACATAGAATTTTTAGGATACAGTATTTACATAATTAAGGAGTTGTTATGGTGAACACTAATAATGAATACATAGTAGCAGTAGAGTATTGCACACATTTTAAGCAGTGTTATTGCACAAAACAGATATTGTCCAGTTTCAAACTTACTAAGTGTCTCTGTGTCAGACACTTGGAGGGAGGAGTTATAAAGTTTGATGTCCACAAGCAGGAATGACTTCCTGGGGCGCTCTGTGGTGCCTTTTATGGGAAATAAGTCTTGCACTGAAAGTGCTCCTGTGTTTGAGCAGCAAGTCATGGATTGGGTGGGAGACATTGTCCAAGATGACATGCAGTTTTGGACAACATCCTCCTTTCTGACACCACCCACAGAGAGTCCAGGTCTACCCCCACAACGTCACTGGCCTTGTGGATCAGTTTGTTGAGTCTGTTAGCGTCCGCTAACCTCAGCCTGCTGCCTCAGCATGCAACTGCAAACAGGATAGCACTGGCCACCACAAACTCATAAAACATCCTCAGCATTGTCTTGCAGATGTTGAAGGACCTCAGCCTCCTCAGAAAGAGACGGCTTTGTGTAGCAGATGAAGTCTGTGGTGTAGATGGTAAATAGGAAGGGAGAGAGGAAAGTCTCCTGCTGACCACGCTGTCTGACACACAGTGTTGCAGGCGCACATACTAGGATCTGCCTATCAGGTAGTCAACAATCCAGGACACAAGGAGGGGATCCACCTGCATCACTGTCATCTTCTCACCCAGCAGCCGAATGGTGTTGAAAGGACTGGAGAAGTAAAAAAAACGTAATTGTGCTCGCCGACTTATTCAGTGGGGCATAGATGCGGTTGAACAGGAAGATGATGGCGTGCTCAACTCCCAGTTGGGGCTGGTAGGCAAACTGGAGGGGATCCAGGAGAGGTCTGACCATGGGCCGCAGCTGTTCCAGAACCAGTCTCTCCAGGGTTTTGTAGTGGGGGAATGGGCAGGAGTCCACCCCACAGACTATTGACAGAGGAAGACTAGACAGAGGAACAGACTACCAGAGGCAATCCTGGAGTCAAGGTTATAATAATCTTAACAAAAACACAATAAAGTTCAATACAGTCATACTAGTTCATAGACTTACTTACTGTCTTTGTAGTTTTCCTTTGAGTTTTGCCAATTGCACGTACTGTATCTTTTGTTCTGGTACATGAGAAAATGTAAATTTGTACTCTGTGATGTTTGCATGAAGGACAACACACCCAGATGGACATCTGCTTACTGCAAACAACTCCTCCCTCTGCATTCATCAACTTTATTGATTCACTATTTGTCCCCCAAAGCAATTATTTCCTCTCCAAGCAATTTACCTACAAGTATTTACAATGATTTGTGTTTCGTATTAAATATTTTTTTTATTATTCATTGATTTATTAATAATTAACATGGTCAAATAGTTTGAATTGTTCTTAACAAATGTATCCCTAAACCTAAGATAAATGTAGACAATGGACAGTAGAAATTGTCATTGATGTGAAGTGCAGTGTAACAAATCTGCAATTATGCCCACAAAAGTAATGAAAATTGATCAGCTTAACATTATTCGTTTAGATTTGGGTATAGGGAAAGGCTGTACATTGTAATTAAAAACCTATTAAAAGGGTTCTAAAAAAATCTGCCTTTGCACATTCTGCCCTGAAAGCACTTAATGCTCACTAGTTTGTTTGGCACGGTCAGTGAAGCATAATAACCTTCATGCAAACCATCCAAAATTAACTCTATGTGGAACTATCTAAACCCAAGTGTTATTATGGTAGCCTATTGTTATGGACAATTTAATCTTAAGTTTATTTTATTATTTACCTCTCCCTGCTGGCACTTTTACTTTGTCTTTTGGCACAACCAGGAACCCTTTGTAGGTAGACAGGAAGTGTGGCCTGAAAGGCGACTGCATTAAAAGAGAAACGCTATAGCCACAGTTGGGAGCGATATAACTAGTTTTCTATTTATGTTTTTACCACGAAACTACAAATAATGAACAGAATAAGATTTAAGCTTTTCGTTTACATTTACAGTGACACACGCATACACAGTTGGATAGGGGATTTAAGTTACATTTAGAATTAGTTAAGTCTGTAGCTTAACTAAGCCAAAATAGATACACTATTTGATTCATGCCACGGTAGGCCTATTATAATGTCTAAAACACATACATTTTTTTTTTACAATGAAGTATCACTCAATACCTTCGTGTAATCAATGGGGATAACATGGCGTGTCACTTCCGGCGACCATCTTTGTTTTGCTGACAAAAGTAGCTACTTGGCATATAGCGTAACGTTAGATGTGCAGCCCACATAGCGTTAGTATATTCTTTCAGTTGAATACTCAAGTTATCCGAAAAATATGTTTAAAACAGCGGTAAGTGTTGTCAGATGACTTGTTTGGTTTCTATCTATCAGAAAAATAGCTGTGTAACAAAGTTGCACACGAACCTGGGCTAACTATCGTTAAGACCAACTTTAGCCAGTTGATGCGTAGCTAGCTAACGTTAACCTTCCAGCCCAACACGTCGTTTCTTCTGGAAATGACTTGCTGCTTTGTTTGATTTTGTCAACTGGCCAACAGCTGGCTAAAGTAAGGTAAAGTATTTTAACTAAGCTAGCTAGATACGAACTTTTGATTAGCATGTGTATGCTAGGCTATGACATGGCTACCGTTAACTAACGTTATATCTAACCAGCTAGACACCAGGCCAGCTGTCTAAACTAAAACATATTCAATAATGTGTTTTTTGAGTCTAATTAGGGGATCCTAATAAAAACATGATCCCAGAGTGAGAATGGCTATCTCTGTTGCTACTTGAAATCAGCTACAATTCTATCTTTGATGGAAACGTCTGAATTGTTTCCACATATTTAAGCACGAAATAATAATAAACAGTAGAAACAGTGCTGTATACCTCCAAAGCCATAAAGTATTGCTATTTGCCTCCACATTTATTAAGCTCAGCAGCTGCTTAAAAAAGTAATTTCAAGGGAATTTAAATTAACAAAGTTACAGAACAAATTAACAATTTTGAAAATGCTTAAGGTTCCAACTCAGATTTTCAGATCTGCTTAATGTCATTCATAAACAATATTTGGCAATTAATCCCACTAAGGCAATCATTTTTCATAAAGTATTTATTTCAGAAGTATGTAATACAACTCTTGTTACATAATGCAATGTGCAAATATTTGAATAATTTGGTATCAGCGCTTTTAATGAACAACTGCTCTAAGCTTGTGTTCATGCATGCCCACCACACACACACAACACCTTAAAATATCAGCCAATGAAGGCTTCATTGTAAAAGTGTTTCAATCCTCAACAGTGAGTGTATATATATTAACACAAAAGAGAATACCTTTTATAATAATTACATAATGCTAACACATGTCTGCCATCTGCTTGTCTTGTGTGTGTCACCAGAAACATAACCCATGATTTGAAGGTGCAGTGACACACACAAAGCAAAATAATTATAGTCCTTCATTGGGGCACATCTGCCTAGTCTCAGGGCAAAGAAAAGAATAGCATCTTTAACAAAAGATTCTTCATTAGTGTCTTAGCTTTTTACCAAACAGATTTTACATCAATGCACTTTTGAAAGTTTGATCTCAGATATTTTTTTGGCAATGCAGTTAATGCTGCATTATTTATTTATTTTTAAATGATGTTCCTGTGGTTACTGGGGAGTTAGCAAGTCATGATGCATCTGCGTGACAGTAGTAATGTGGACTTATAAGGTAACCAGACCCCAAACCCCACATTTCTATACAGCATGACATCTATTGGTGAAAGCCAGGTAGTGGTTCATTTGATTATGATTTGATGTTTGCTTACTTTGTGTTTTTAATAGTCAATTTACAGTGTTTCTCATATGTATCCCATTCCAACCATTCAAAGACTGAATTTCACCTGAGGCAGATGGTCAATGTATTTGTATGTAATTAAGTAGCTTGTAGGACGGAAATCCAGCAGTCCTATGGTTTAAAAAACCAAACCGTAAACAAAATGGATTACACATTAAATTAAAAGCTCCTCAAAATTAAATAACCTGTTTGTTTCAGAGCCTTCACAGATGTAAAAGCAGTCAGGAGGCTGTAGAAGATTCTCCACCACTACTCCTTTCAGCGGCAGTAAGTGTAAACAAAACAAAGCATGATCATAATATTCTGACATGATATAGTTATCCACCTGTGAGGTCTTTTGTATACAGTAGCACACAAATATGAATAGGGAAGGTATGGTTTCCTGGTCTTGACACACAGGGATTTCAGGTTTCTCATAGCATGGCCAGACCTAGCACAGCCACAGTGATCATCATAGCTGTATGAGAAGATAGAAAGGCAGAAAAAAAGATTCATAAGGCATTGTTTAAATGCACTTTTTGGACAACTTTGCTCGCTTAAGGGAAAACAACCACATTTTGTTACCTTGCGTCATAGATCGGTGGAGTGGAATAGTGCTGCTGGTTGGGACGGTTGTGTTGGGGGATGCGGTGGTGAGGGAAATGGTATTGTTGACGTTGGTGGTAGGATTTCCCAGGTCTTCAACACTGCCTCTAAATTGGGCCACGGGGGCTCCCAGAGTACCAGAAGCTGAAATGCAAGCAAAAGACAAAAAGATCATTCATATTTATTTATTTTCAGCATGTGTAGAATAAAAATATCTGTGAAAGTATCAGTAACAGTGGGTCTTAGTTAACTGTTAAAATTTCATGTGATGTGTGTCTGAATGTGTATCTCTAATATGTTGCCTTACTGCTGTTGAAAGTTCCGGTGGCGATCTGGAGAGCAACACCTACTGCCCTAGTACTTGCAGTTGGTACAGTGGCAGCAAATGTACACTGTATTTTATTTCCATTGACGCTGCCCTTCACAGAGTTCACATTCAGCTGCAGAGCATAGAGAGTTAAAATAGAAGACCAAGAAGATTACTTTTCAGTGGTACATTAATAAAAATATGTTTACCATGCAGATGGTGATGATTTGACCTGACACTGCTTGACCTGCAGGTTCCAAAAGGCTTTGTGGCAATTTGCGCACACTGTTTTAACCGTAAAAAAAAGACGTAGACGTACAAATTCCTAACCAGACCAGCTATGTCTGCTGCTGCTTGAATCAATATTTTCTACTTGCTCTTTCTCAAGGGGAAGTGGCTAAAAAAGATTAATCTGAAACCCTGAACAGATAATCTAATCCCACTACTTCTCTGAGTAGAACTCACCTCTGTCACAATCAGCTGACTTTTGCTGAAGAGTGTGCCGAAGAATTTTACAACACCCCCGTTGTTTGCACAGACGTAGGTTGTGGCGTTTTCTAGCTGTGGTGCAAAAACAGAAACTGTAAATACAACCTGTTTACACAGATGACTTCCACACACGATATAATTGGCTTTGGGTTAGACTTTATAGTACTTTGAACTGTGAGTAATTGCCAGAACTAGACATACCAGTGAGCTGCCAGGTGAAAGGGAGGCAGCGATGTAGCCATTTGACACTCCTGAGAGCCCAAACTCAAAGTTGTTACCGCTTATCTGTTTGGCAGCTAGAAAGAAACATGATCCTGCTGTAGAGGGGTCGCACTGTGAGGGCGCAGCCGCACAGAGTTGTTGCTTCCCACATTGTGCCCTAGAAACAGGTGTCTGCAAACGAGATGAGAATCTTTTAAATGGGTGGGAAATGTACACTTTGATGTTCAACACCATTAATACATGTGAATAGTGTTCCACTATGCTCTAGTTTTTTGGCGTCACTTACCACAAGAATTTCCACCGTGGTGTTAGGCGTCAGTGGGGGAGCACCTGTTGTCGCATTGTTGCCCGCTGCTGTTGTTGCGTTGTTGCCCGCTGCTGTTGTTGCGTTGTTACCCGCTGCTGTTGTCGCGTTGTTGCCCGCTGCTGTTGTTGCGTTGTTGCCCGCTGTTGTTGCGTTGTTGCCCGCTGTTGTTGCATTGTTGCCCGCTGCTGTTGTTGCGTTGTTGCCCGCTGTTGTTGCGTTGTTGCCCGCTGTTGTTGCGTTGTTGCCCGCTGCTGTTGTTGCATTGTTGCCCGCTGCTGTTGTTGCGTTGTTGCCCGCTGTTGTTGTTGCGTTGTTGCCCGCAGTTGTTGTTGCGGTGTTGCCCACTGTTGTTGTTGTTGCGGTGTTGCCCACTGTTGTTGTTGTTGCGTTGTTGCCCGCTGTTGTTGTTGCGTTGTTGGCCGCTGCTGTTGTTGCGTTGTTGCCCGCTGCTGTTGTTGCGTTGTTGCCCGCTGCTGTTGTCCCGTTGTTTCCTGCTCCTGTTGTCCCGTTGATTCCTGCTCCTGTTGTTGTGACTTGAGCATTGCTGCCCAAAGACATCCAGGACAGTGTCACAACAAGGGCGGTGAGGAACAGTCTGTTGTCCATGCCTAGTGTAGGTGGGGAGGATTAATACGTTAAATTATTTAACGGGAACCTTAATCTACGGTTTTAGATACATTTTTTTTCCCTTCTCTCCTTTTTCCGCCGAGTGGCGTGCCTGCTAGCGGTGTGAAGCGTGCGTCCGTGCTATTCTCCAACATGCGCTCTAACAATCACTGCTGATAGACGGCCTTTTGTACAGCCCTATTTCTGATCGCTTGGCGTCATACATCTTACCTTGGCGGGCCGCCACGGTAAAATCAAAATAGAGGAAACACTGAGCCACTGACATGGGGGGTGTTGTGGAGATGAACACATATTAAATGTTTCTTAAGAAAAAACATTTTTAATGATGGCATCGTAAATTAAATTTGCTTTGAGGTGAAGCATAGTATACCAAATAAATAAAGATTTTATCAATGTATAATTAGCTGACAATTGTCTTAATATTCATAACTTTATAAACCAATAATTACATTTTTTTTAACATGATAACACATGACATTTTACTTGTTGCCTGTTTTTTGTGTGGTGTGATAACTGCAAACAATTCAAATTTATAATTTAGCATATACAATATAGGTGTATGGTTCTGTTTGTTACAATGTATTTCACTTAGTAAAAGGATCATACAATTATTGATATTCTTAATTATTACAAGTATAGACTGCTCTAAATAATTGTTTGATGATTTAACTGAAAACAGTTTATGTAATTATTAGGGAGAAAAAACGGATAAGAGAATTGAAGAGAAAGTCATTACATGTACACTATATGATATACCTTTTAATAGTAAAGTAATAGATATCAATCTCTTACATATACGTTGTTTAAGCCTACCTGTAGATCTTCTCTTTCGTTTCAATGAGGAGTGAAATTGGGTTAAGAAGCAAAAAGATGTGCAGTTCCTTGAAATGAAGATCTTGTGTAGTTTTAGTCTTAGGTGAAGCTGATGGACTGCTGGCACCTCTAATGTTCTTAGCAGAATCCCAGGTGAACTAGTGACACCTGTGCTTCCTGTGTCAGTATTTAAACAGGATGGGAAGAGTCAATATGTCAGAGCTAAAACATAACTGGAGGATGGTTCAAGAGAGGGTGGGGCTGGGATGGACTGCTTAGGGCATTTGTAATGGAATATTACTTTTGCCATGACATTGCACATATAACCCTCTTAGTCTCTGCTAGAGTTTTGTTTGTAAGTTCATTACTTCCTTAAGGACTCACAATACTCAATACTAGCCAACGTGAATAAGATTAATTTAGAATCAGATAAACTAGATCATGTCATTTGGCAGGGATTTCTAACTTTGATTGAAGCTCCATATCCTCTTAATAGGCCAAATCTAATTAAAAGCAAGTCAATCAAAATTAAAGTGCCGTATTTTCCGGACTATGAATCACACTGGACTATAAATCGCATTTATTTTGAAATGTATTAAACAAAATCCAAGAACAGACATTTAATCTGGAAAGGCAAGTTATTCAACTACACAATGGCTCACAGAACCGGGTGAATAGGTGCTCGGTATGTTAACATAAATCATGAACAGTTATTTAGCTATACAATAGAATAAAGAATATATCTGGGAGGCTGAATAGGCTAAATTAACAAATCAAGCCAGCGAGTCCAACAAGCGTGTCCCTGTTAAGCAAGTTTACAAAGCTCCCAATCTCATTCCACATCACCGAATCTATTATATTCTTCATCCTCGGTGTCGCTTCTGAACAACTCGGGCAACTCCGGAGGAAGATAAAGCCCTAGCTCTTCTTAAGCCTTAATGTTTCAGTTACATTTTTTAGGGGCACTGGAGCAGCATATAGTTAACCAGGAAATAAGTCGTCTTTCCCGGGATCTGATTCATCAAATTTTCGGGGAGAATATTAAACCCTAGGCTGCACCATATGAGGGAATGATCTAATTGTGATTATTTTGAATGATAGTGCAATTTTCATACGATTCACAATATTGGAGGGAATGATAATTTTTGTATCATTATAGTAATTGTTATTAAAAAAATATGTAAAAATGAAAAATATTTTATAGTGTGATTTAATTTTTTTTGCTGCGAGGATCTGTACAAACAAGATTTGTTCTCTAGTCTGTATGATACCATTTGTAGGTTGGGACATCTCCGCAGCACCACAATACTTTATTCAGAATGGTGTGACACATATTTTGCCTTTAACAAAAACGAAGCCCCACATGCGATATTGAGATTTTGATCGTGATTTCGGCTCTTAGCTCTTAACAGTTATTTTGCAAATATATTATTTTGGAACTCATGTTTTCTCTTGTGTTCTTAGCATTTTCATCCTAAAGGCTAAACTTAATCAACATTTAAATAATTTTTTTGTTTTATTTAAAGTGGACACATTATGTTTTCTGATTTTCTGTCATATCTACAATGTTATAGTGTTAACATTTTAATGTTAATGAGGCCAAAACTACAAATAATCCGGTAAACTTACTTTAGCTTAAACATTCAGATTTATGAACTGTTCTGAACGCTCCGGTTTCAACAGGTTTTTCCTTCTCTTTGCTAAGTATTATGCATCTCTTAGCCAGCCTTCTATGATTGGTCATCTCCATGTAAGCAGGACTGAAGTGTTTTTTTTTCCAAGGCATTGCGGTGTTAAAATTGTTGAATGTAACTACATGTTAACGGCATTAAAATGTAATCTCTGTTGCTAGTGTTGTTAAATTCTCCCCAGTTCCAAGTCAATTACTCCTTAAGCCTTTTCTGTTCATGTAGTATTTGGTTTAAAAGCCTTTATCTGCAAAATGTTTGACTGTAGAAAGGGCTGCTATATTCTATTAGTGTGCACTGCTAACCATGGCAACTACATGGCTAACGGCAGGAAACAATGTCATCTGGGCTGCCTATGTTATAAAATTCTCTCCAATTCCAGGTAGCATTACTGCTGAAATATGTCGGATTGGGTAGTGTTTGTCTCTGAAGCCTTTATCTGTGATTTATGATGGTGGAGGGGCTGCTTTGATTTGTTCATATTAAGAAGCTGCATGCTTACAAAACATAATCTTGTTGGCCAATGTTGGTTTTTCTCCCCAAATTCTGGTTGTTTGACCCGGTTGTGTGATATTTGGTTTAGAAGCCTTTTAGAGCTCCAGCTGATACTAGCTAGTGAAACAAAACTGGAGCACACCCTCCATCCATCCTTCCATCCATCTTCAACCGCTTATCCAATATGGGGTCGCGGGGGCAGCAGCTCCAGAAGAGAACCCCAAACTTCCCTTTCTCGAGCTACATCAACCAGCTCTGACTGGGGGATCCCAGTCCAATTATGAGCTCCTCTCGGATGAGTGAGCTTCTCACCCTATCTCTAAGAGAGACGCCAGCCACCTTCCTGAGGAAACCCATTTCGGCCGCTTGTACCCTGGATCTTGTTCTTTTGGTCATGACCCAGTCTTCATGATCATAGGTGAGGGTTGGAACAAACACTGTTCCGGCTCAGCTCTCTTTTCGTCACAACGGTGCGATAAATGAAATTGAATACCGCACCCGCTGCTCCAATTCTCCGACCAATCTCCCGCTCTATGGTGCCCTCACTCGTGAACAAGACCCCAAGGTATTTAAACTCGTCTTGGGGTAAGGGCTCATTCCCTACTTGAAGAAGCCACTACATCGGTTGACTGCCGAGAACCATGGCCTCAGATTTAGAGGTGCAGATCCTCATCCCAGCCTCACACTCAGGTGCAAACCCATCCAGTGAGTGCTGAAGGTCACAAGCCAATGATACCATCAGGACCACATCATCTGAAAAAAGCAGCAGAATCTGCATGGTTCCTCTTCGACCCGACGTTCGACTTTCTGCTGAACCTTGCTTTTCAGCACCTTGGAGTAGTCTTTTCCAGAAAGTTAACTAAATGGACCAACAGATCACGTTGCTCTCGGCTGAGAAAAGTGAAGGATATTAGAAGCACTTTTCCGATGATGGCTGAGTGTTACCGCGCAGCCTCCAACTGAGCTAAACAACGTAGATGGGACGTTAGCAATCTGTCTGAAAGTTGCAAGTCTTCTGGTAGCTGTGCCAATTTGAATAATTCCCTGAATCTTGCAAAGATGGAGAACGTAGGTACATGTCAGGAGATAACAGGCACAGGCTAATTATTGCTGAATAAATTGCCAGTTAACATTAGTAATTAAACCCGAACATCTAATGTAAGTCCAAACTGTCTTCGAGCTTATCCTGTACTGTTCAGTAATTCCTCTACTGTGCGACATTAAGTCTCGTGGTTATGACACAATTGTTAGCCTATTTTTACAAAAACATCTGCTGCGGAGCCATAACGTGAGGTATAAGTTAATGTAGCCTTTTATACATTCTCGCGTTTCTTTAGAAATACACAATTGACAAAGAGTCTTTACACTCTTAAGATGTGGATGGAATGCTAATGGCAGGTGATGGCTTGTTAGCATCAAAAAGGTGCCATAGAAGCTGCACTTAGAGTAGAGGCTTACCCCCTTGATTGTAAGGCATGTATGGGTGAACAGAAGAATGTAGGACAGATGGCTTTTATCCTATTTAAATTTTATTTTTTATTTTAGAATAAATAGAAATACTTACTGTACATTTATCTTTTAATTGTTTTAACCCTGTGCTTGTTGTGTGTTGTAACTCTTGACTCAGTGTCGCAAACAACATTCTCCTTAGGGAGACTAATAAAGATGCTTTGACTTTGTTTAACTATAGACCCCCATATTGTGATTTCTTTTTTCTTCTTCTTTTTTTTCATAATGGTGGAGTCCTACTTGTAGTTCCCTTTTTTAAAGAGAGACACCTTTTTTTTTTAGAGATTTAACTCTAAAACACCTGCATTTGGCCAAATAGTAAGCTTTCCACACAAACCACCAGATCCAATGTCTTTAAAGATTGTGTGTGAGTGTATGCAGGCATTTGTAAATTGCCACGGTTAGTAGTTGGAAACCACTCGTGAGACTGGTTACGCAATGCCAAAAACTGGTTTGTCATTGACAAGCTGTTTGCATAGAATTGGCCATTGTGTACTGGGTTTTTTTGTAAACATTTGCCCTCCCTACCTACTGAACAGGCAAGTCCAGGCAACTCTGAAGTGACACAGGAGTTTTCTACTTGGAATGTTTTTTGTAACCAAACAGTGATTGGGTCTAGATAACAGTGCCCCTCCCAGCAGTGCCTAAAATTAAACCACATTGCACACATCCACGTATAACATGACGCAAATTACAACATTCATTCCCATTCATCATCTGACAAGTGCATGTAGTTGCAATAATAAATATATTGCACAGTTATTAAAAACTAAATAATACTGCACAGATTAATGAAATGGATTGTAAAAACAGTAATGAGAAATGTGAATATTGGTGCAATGTAGATGTAAAGTCTGGATGGCTTTTGGAAAGTGTTCTGAAGTGAAGGGAGAGGGCAGTCGATGGTTTTCTGTGCGGTGGTGTTGACTCTTAGCAGAGCCTTTTGCTGCGCAGCCAGCATACCACGCTGTAAGGCACTATGTGATGATGCTCTCTATTGCAGGGTCGTAGAAGGCTGCCAGCAGCTTTACACAGGTTGTTTCTCCTAAGATGCCTTTTGAATAGATGTCTTTTGAATAGAATTCTACTACTTTATTGTCATTTCACAACAAAATTAAGTAGCGTTCTTGACAGTGCATGTGCACGCATACAAACGCATTAGATATAGAGAAAAATAAAAATGTATAATTAGGGATGTAATGGTGTGAAAATGTTACCTTATGTGATAGTAACAAGAAGGATCATGGTTTTTGATATTATCGCAGTATTTTTAAAAAGGTGTTTTTTTAAAAGAGCACGCCAGGCCCCCTTTTCCAGAAACCGAAGCTAACCCCGGTAACGTTACGGTCATGGATGCATGGATACGTAGGGCCAGCAGCATGACGGAGACAGCAGCAGAACAGAGAACACTACAGGCTGTCGCTGCTTTCACCAGCGACCCGATAGCTGGTTAGTAAATACGCAGGTACACCAAAAGCGGGAGGTAACGTGGGTTAATATGTGGAATAATACTGGGATGTCTACACAACTGAGTCGAGTGACTTCAAAAAGTTTGCCGTTTTACTCAAACCAAAGTTCAAAACACCTGCTGATGTCTGTCTTTAGTCTGTTGGCTGTTTAGGATTTTCTCCTGGAACACGTCGAACACATTCTGCACTCACTGCCGCGTCTTGTGTTTGCTGTTTATGTATCTGAGCTCATCATCATATGTACATTGTTGTACTGGTGTTATTGTTGAATACATGTGTATTTCTAAAATTGCAAAAAAGACTAAAACTTAGCACCTTCAAAAAATTAACTAACTTTAAAAACTAATTAAATTGAATTTGAAAACAAAGTCAAAATGAAATAAAAATAAGGAAAAATGCTAAAATATCTTGGTCATATACATTGTGGCAGAGAATTGTGATATAAATTCTAAGCAAAAAAATTGTGATTTGTATTTTTCCCCGAATCGTGCAGGCCTAATATGAAAGTTGAGCCGGCTTTTGAATTTGGTAAAGGGTAGTTCCTCCTTAGCAATCCATAATTTAAATGTTAAGCATTGTGCAAAGGATGCTGGAATAAATAGTATTATGTTATTATATTACAATATGAACATTATGAACTGCTCTGGAAAAGGTAAGGAGAATGATGAAAAAATAATAAATGAGATATGAGAATGATGAGTAAATAGTAAATTATAAATAAGTGAGGTACGAGAATGATGAATAAATGCTAAATAAGTGTATTTTAAGAATTGTTTGTGTTCACTTTGTTAACAAAGACTATTCAAAAGGAGGGATTTGTGATGTTTATGGTAAATGCAATGTTTGGGGAGTGTCATAAACCAGTTTGGGCAGGTTCTTTCTGCATCACATGAATCAAGAATCAAGGAAACGTTTTTTTAGTTTGGGAAAATGGCTCATGTGACCCATCTTTGTGCCACTTAGTTTAAGAAAAGGAATTTACTGGTGAGTCACTGATCTTATTAGTTGAATGGTAATTTCCAGTCAGTCACCACTGAAGATCAATTATAATCAACATTTTGGTTAGATGGATCAAAGTTTCCTCTTAGCTGCATTACTAGTGCTACTTTTACTGTAAATGCTTTATGCATGTTCTCCTGGCCTTGGGTTATGTTGTAAAAATGAGAAGTTTGGCATCCAAGCTGGCCCTCAGACCATAAAGCCACATGTTACCTAATCCCAGTCAAGTGGACCATATGGGCTGCGTCACATACTTTGACAAAGTAAATCTTATTTAATAAATAACTTATACTGTTATATAGCTTTTAAAACAAACAAACGTGAAAGTCTCTCAATTATGTTTAAGGGTGGATGTTTACATTTTATTACCTCAGCACATGTATTGTTTCACAGTGTTTACAATTAGTAATGAGTCCTGGAGAAATATGTATTCATGTTATGTTAAACATGCATGGTATAAATACTTACATTGAACCAAATGAGTGTGTAATGTAGATTTGGCTTTTAAAATGTTTTTCATTTTTCCAGCCTGTATATTGATTGGATATTTAAGTCTCTGCTGGATTTGTATGTAGACAACTTACTTTTTACACAACACAAAAAACAAACAAAATATTACAACATTTTGATTTGGCATCACAATAGTTGCTCTCCTCTGCATAATCATATGTGCAGAGGAGAGCCTACCTTACAGACAACCAGTACATGCACCGTACTTACTGTCGAACCTACTTGTCTTCAGAATGACAACAATGTTCATTAGAACAACTAACCTCAAATTGGAGGCAAGAAAAGGCCACGAGTGATGCTAGTCTCATATGGCAAAGATGGGACCCCAGGAGCACTGTGTGGCAATAAAGGCTTACATTTTTTTGTTTTCACATCACTTTTTATTTGCTTATATTAATAAAAATATGTATTGATGATACAAAATAATCTACTGAAGCAACTCAAAACATGCTAGTGGACCTACTTTTATAAATCTAAATTATGGAAAAAGTGGCTGGTGAAAAATAAAAGTGGCTGGCAAATTGGGCAAAAAAGTTAATTTCCCACCCGGTGTGTTACGTTAACCCGTTCTCACTCCCGCTTAATAAGTGGCTGTCAACGTCACATACTGACTCAAAGTGGTATGTGGGACCGCTGTCATCGGTTGAAGTTTCAGTTAAAGAAATTGGTGGAATTTACGTGATTTGTTGCGCTCACGACATCACAAGTTCCTGCTTGGACCGCTTTATCCACCCCTGAATTCTGTTTAAAAAAAAATTCTGTTGGGTATTGAGCACTGAAGTTCACAATAACAGTATTAAGAAACAGACAAATGAGGAAACCAATTTTATTGCAAAAAGAGTGATGTTACTCAAGCTAGTGATAGGCCCATATTGGACTGCTTTTGGGAAGTTTGCAGATAATCTGTATTTGCGTTTTTATTTGCCTGATAACAGATAAGGTTGACCAATTAAAAAGTCCTCTACTTTGGCTCAACGCCAGCTCTCTGTCCCTCTGCTTGAGTTCCACTCACCACTGAGTCTGACTTAATTTCCCCCAAAAAGCTATCTGACTGTCTTTTACTGGGTTATATTGAAAGTTTCTAGTTTCTTAAGTAATTGCTTAAAGCATTTGAAAAAAGTTTTGACTTAAAGATTTTCCTTTTCTCTATATACATATGAGTTCCAAATATTGGTTATGGGTTTTGAACTAATAATCGATATCAGCCTTGAAAAGTCTGTATTGGTCGATCCCTAGCACAACCATATTGCATACATATTTTTGATTTACTGTTAATGACTACAACAAAATTAAAATATAGGATTTTCCCTTCCAATATAATGCTAAGGTGCTGCACCTAAGCCAAGCAAAATAATTTCTCAGATCTATTTAAACTTTATTTCTATGGCACATTTCATGCAAGTTAATTTAACATAATGTGCTTCGTACAAATGAGCCCCGCCAAATTTGTCCATCCAAGTCTTCCACAAACCCAAGGGAAAACAGTTCTTGGGAGAAATAATTTGTCTTAACTGTCTTGTTGTCTGTCAACATTTGGTTTGGTTATCTAAGGAGCCTTATTCTTCAAAGTCAACAAGTTTCTTCAACTCAGACCTTAAAAGCGGTTCATCCTCTTCCTCCTTGTCTACCTCCACCTCTATTCCATCAATCGTTTTCTGCAGCTGTTCCTTGATGCGGTTTAGCTCCAGCAGCCCATCCTGCAGGTCCCTACAAACCTCTCGAATCTTAGCAGCAAACTCTGTCTTGGCTCCCTTTTTTAACTCCATGGTGTCCTTTGCCAGGAAGAAGATGTCGAGAGCCAGGAAGAGACCTGACATAACTCCAGTGGTAACGCTCATCACTTGGGCGGCTTTAGCAGCACCCCCTGCAACACTGAGGACCTGAACAGTACTAATCAGGCTCTCTGTGTTGATCATTAAAGCCTTTCCGGCCCGCCCGCCCTCCTTCATTACATGTTCAACGTTCTTGTTAAGGTGCTTCCTTGCGATGCTCTCAACATACTTCTCAAAGTTCCACTCCTCAAGCGTCTCCATCCCTTCCTGTTGGGCAGATAAGATGTTTTACATTAGGAATAAAGTGTAAATTTTAATATTGTTGTTTTTTTGTTTTGATTTTAATAAAACTGCAGATGGGCAATATTTATTAACTAAAGGATTAGTTTACAAACCTAAGTGGTATTATTGAAAAAGGAAAGATTTGTGGTTAGTATGATAACCTGCGTTTTAATAGTTGGCAAAGGACTGGAAAACCAAGATTCCAGTGTGTATTTTAAAACAGGGGTATACAATAAGTAACTCGCAAGCTACCGGGAGCATGAAGCAGGTTTCCAGTAGCTCGGCAACAGATTGACAAAAAGACAAAATTACCTTGATATTAAAAGCGGGTTAGCTAACTTTGTGGACCAGTAAATTGCTAATGTTTTCATGGCCCTTGATGGGAATATTTTCAGTGATGTGGGCTAACAGAAGTGTAAAAATAGTCATGAGCTTTGATGTGAAGTAATGATTTTTCATAAGCTTTGGGTATTGCAATTTTATACGTGTACAAACAGTAGCTTCATTGAGCTTGTGTGTTATGTAAATAAATGTTATTAATGTGATATAAGTAACTCTTGTCCACTGTGGCTAAGTGGTAGAGCGGTTGCCTGCCAATCGGAAGGTTGACGGTTTGATCCCCGCCCCTGCAGTCATTGTCGAAGTGTCCTTGGGCAAGGCACTGAACCCCGAATTGCCCCCGGTGCTGCGCATCGGAGTGTGAATGTGTGTGAGTGTTTATCTGATGAGCAGGTGGCACCTTGTACGGCAGCCCCGGCCACAGTGTAGGAATGTGTGTGAATGGTGAATGTTTCCTGTAGATGTAAAAGCGCTTTGAGCAGTTGTTAAGACTGGAAAAGCGCTATATAAATACAGGACATTAACATTTAAGTTTTTTTTAAAGCAGCCCTTAGCTTAAAGGAAGGTTAGAGACCCCTGGTTTTATTAAACACAATTCTACCGAGATGCTGAATTCTAGGTTCTAGGCAACTTGGAAAGATGGGGGAGTTTGCCTAATTTGCTACAAGTGCAAACAAAAAAATCTGTCACAAAAGTACATTATTTAGACTTTTGTTTAGAGATGTTAGTGGAACAATATTACAGTTCTGTCACATATAATAGGGGCCTGTGTTATCCATGCACACAAGGCACATATGATTTCTCACAGTCAAAGCCAAAAGAACACGAATAATATGATCACAAGGATATTTTTGAGCAGTATGTTTAGAAGATTTGCATGCAACTGACAAATTGCCTGAAAACCTGTTTTATATCTTCTCACCTGCAAAAACTCTAGGCACTTTTTGATGTCCTTCATCTCCTCCTCGTAGTCTTTGATCATCTGCTCCACCTTATTGCGGTCTGTCTTTGAATGGACTGTGTCGGTGATGTTGGCTGAAGCAGACGCCACCCCACCTGCCGTGGCTACACCGATGCCTACGGCAGTGACAATGAGCGATGCTCCTGCTGTAAAGGGTGCTAAAACGAGGCCAGTGATAGTGGTGATAGACCCAGCAACACTGGCCACCCCACCACCGACACAGGCCTTGACGGTTTTCTTATGGAAAATGTCGGCTGAATCCGCCAAAGCGAGCAGCTCCAGGATTCGCTGCTGGAGTGAGGCGCCACGCTGGTTAAAAAAGCGAACAAAAAGTTGAGCTGCCATGAAGACACGATCAGCTGCCTGTTCCACCACTCTGAGACAAGGAAACAAGGCTATATTACAAATTTAACTTTAAAACAAGAACCATTTATGTATATAACTGCTTTTGGTAAAGGTTAGTTCTGTAGACAAGATTAGTTATTATTCAACCTTAGTTGTTAAGAATAAGCAAACTTTTTTTAAGGTAGAAATGTCAAATTTACTGTAAATATGTAGTAGATTGTCTGGGATTTAAGCAAGTATTGTGATGCAATTTTTTCTTTTAACATTGGCCTGTGCAACCCTTAATCCTTTAAAAACCTTCTACAAGCAAATGTGTAACTTTGAAATGTACTTACTCTTCAGGTTCATCGTTCTGGTTGCTCTGATTCCACTCATCCCAGCCTAACACACGAAAGAACGATTACAACTACAAGTTAGTGCATAAGCAGGTTTTTCCAATAAATATACAAAACTTTGTCAATATCAAGCATACCCCCTACTGTTCTCCACCACGCTAAAAGGCCTTCCTCATTCTGCAAGTCAACAATTTGAAACTCGTTAGAATAATTCCATATGTAATGTATTGTATTAAATACACATAAAAAAGCAGCATGTGATGTAACATAATACCAGTGATTTTGATAGATACGCGTTCTGCGTCCGATGGATTCAAATCTGAAAGGATGTCGTTAACTCATTCTTTAGTCATCGGGATGCACCTAATTTCTGAGATAATGCTGCATTGGCAACAACAAATCTTGAAATCATACAAATTACCAAAACAGAACCCCACTGCGCATGAGACAGGTCCCCAAGAGAGATGGAAAAAGATGCACGCACTGTTCACGGTTCTGGGCATATTGTCCTTCTAATACGGCCTCACAGATTTCAGTCAGAATGGTTATCGGGGGAGGGGGCTTGCGCCGTAGTGAAACTTCAGTTTGCTGGCACGGACAAAGTACTGTGTGCAGCTGTCCGTTGGTGTTTGTCTGCTGTATGAGAACATTATTGATTTAGTGTTAACTAATGATTTAAAAAAAAAAAAAAAATACGTATGGCTTATGGTAGCAGCAATTCTTCACAGAGAAGCGGACGGATCTCATGAAGTGCCTTATGTATGACACGCCAATTCGTGTGCCATTAGCAGCATGTTATCAAGACTCATGCTTGCTTTTAGAGTGAATATAAACACTGTTTGGCCTTCATTGACTTACATTACTTCGCGATTACATGTGGATTTATACCTTATCGCGTATTATGAAAAGGCAAAAATACGCGTAGAACACAAGACTTTCACTATCCCCGGTCTGGTTAGAAAGAGAATTCATTTTAAAAGCCTCTCCATGCAATCTCAGACAATCAAATCTTTAATGCATTAGGCCGGTTTATAGCGAAAGATGCATTCGTGGGGGATGGGGGGTTTTAGCATATGATTAAAGTAACGTTTCTTGAGCCACGTTAATTTCCTTTTTGTCATTCAGCACCAGTAAATTTCCTAATATTGCAAATGGGCACTTTCTGAGGAGAAAGAAAAAATCCAGCCACATTTTTTTTTTTCATTTTATAGTCAAATATGGCACTTTAATTTCTAGTGGAAAAACAATTTACTTTTTTCCTTTTGAGCTCATGCTTCACTTGATGTTGCCTTAGTCTATTATGTTGCCAGTTTTATATAAAAATAAGCGGCAATTTTTGTTGACACTAAGTAGAAAACTTATTTTTCCTTGTGATCTGACCCAGACATTTGTTAAAGCAAATGGCAAATGTTTTTCTAAATAAAATAATCTTTTTACCAAAAAAGGTACCTAATTGAACAGAAAACTGTTAATTTTTTGAATGATCCACCTCTTCATTTAAATGAAAAGGTTGATCATATAATAATGTTTTATTTATATTAAAGATCATTTTGAATGATTTTAATGATTTACGATGTTTATTGTAGAAAAACAAAGATATAAAAACTTAGATTTTACACATTCATTATAGGAGGGCTTATATAACCGGGACAATGTTAAAAAAAACAACAACAAAAACACTCCATTTCCCTGGGACTCACTTAAACGACCACCTGTAGGTCCCGAGGACTCACTACATTGAGAACTTATCAACATCTTTAAGACATTAAAAGTAAGCTTACTTCTAGAGGGTCCAGGACAGTTCCTTCACTGGGCACTGGTACTTCAGCCATCTCTAGTGTCTCAACTTCCACTACTTCCTAGAAGAGAGAGGAACAACACACTGAATAAACTCTGTCCAAACCTGTCCTGCTTAGCTGCCGTACAATGGTTGAAACCTTTCACCTTGCTACCTCCTTTGTTTCAATTTCAGAAATGTTAATTGTTACATTAGGTATGCAGCAATATAAAATATTCACTATTTTGACCAAAGGCCATTATATAACATCAATTATAGATGAAAAACATTTTAATGACATAATATACAACAATTTTTAGTCAGCTTCTGTAACAAATAAGTCATGTCTGCAATATCAAGATCTTTTACTAAATAATATTAGCAAACCACAATTTAAAAGTACTTGGTTACAATTACAACTACTGGATCCAAAATCTTACTCTAGTGAAACTACAAAAGTATTATCAAGACAAATGCACTTAATCTGAGAAAATACATGGTGAATATTATATATTAGATTATAATTGACATCCATGCAGCAACATGTAAGCTGCATTTTAATATTAGCTGGTTGTAATTAGTAGGCTACTGTTGGGTGGTATAAGTTACTGTATAACAATGCATTTATATGCTGATGTGCCATTTTTCATTGAAAGTAACTAGCAACTACTTTTTAATAATTGTTGTGGAGTAGCAGATTTAAGCATACATTTAAAACATTCAATCTCATATTAAATGAGCAGTGGGTAGAATGCAAACAAAAATGCAAGAATTTAAAGTAGAGTGAGACCTCTACCTTCAGCTTTCCTAATCCTCAGTCACACATTCAATGCATGCACAGATCAGCCAATAGGAACGCTCTCTCTCCGTGTCACACATGCAATGCATGCACAGAACAGCCAATGGGAACGCTCTCTCTCCGTGTCACACATGCAATGCATGCACAGATCAGCCAATAGGAACGCTCTCTCTCTCCGTGTCACACATGCAATGCATGCACAGATCAGCCAATAGGAACGCTCTCTCTCTCCGTGTCACACATGCAATGCATGCGCCGAACGGCCAATAAGAACGCTCTCTCTCCGTGTCACACAGGCAATGCATGTGCAGAACATCCATTAGGAATTCAATGACTCTGAAATGACCCGTGATTGAACAAAGTCTCCCATCATTTGCTAGACTAACTAAAGCGTCATAAAGAAGCCAAGACAAGATAAAGTTTTTTTTTT
>NC_048425.1:4768057-4772578 GCF_013103735.1 Etheostoma cragini
TTTTTTTTTGTCAAACCGCCAAAAATAAAGTTTCCCTACACAGCTTTAAAAGAGAAGAAATATGTCTACAGCAATAGGTGGCATTCCAAATCTAGTTCCAGTGAAAACAAGTCAATGGAGGTTACTGGCACAAAGTTCACAGGTGTTTAAAAATCTTAATGCCTAACGAGCACAATGTAACAACAGCCTCAAAACAACAAGCGTTCAAGCCTGAATTAGGAATTAGGCCCTACCCCGTCTTTATAGCGGATATTAAAATGTGGTTAATTCATACCTGTCCAATTACATGTTGATCGAATATTAACGTTGGGTGTTCTCTAAATTTTTTCATAACCTCTGATGAACTTGCATGGGCAATCAAGCTTTAAATCTGAATCATGTACTGTATCTTTTGAAGAGGTCAAGTTATGAGCTTGGATTTAAATATTTTACGTTTTTCTCGTGACATTTGTATCGTCATTTCTATGATTTTTATTTTACGTTTTTATGGCATTCTTTACTGTCATTTTCATAAAAAAAACTTGATTTTGTGTTATGGCATACTCTACTCAAATTGTTTAGGTATGATTTAAATAGTTTTTTAGGACATACACTGAATTTATTACATTTTCCCCATACTATAGTGCGACTTTTTCAGTATGCTATACTATGACTTTTTGATGACTTTTTTTCCTGAAATACTATAGAATGATTTTTGAATGACATTTTCCTGTACTAAGACTTTTTTGACTAATTGTTTTGACATGCAATACTATGACATTTAATGACATTTTCCTATATTATACTTTGACTTAAGTAAAGAAACAAAATTCTCGTACTATGATTTTCTTTTCTTTTTTTCCCGACACACTGACTTTTTTTTTTTAAATGCTATACTATGACTTTTTGGACTTACTATACTATGACATGCTATATTACAACATGATTCAACATGCTTTAATATGAACTTTTTATCGCTTTTCTACATACTATATTACGGCTTTTACTACTTCTTTTGACGTCTATGACTTTTAATGACATTTTCATATACTACACTATGACTATTACATTTTTATCTTATACTATTACTTTTTATCACTTTTTATTGACATACTATAACTTTTTCATCACTTTTTTCGAAATACTAGAACTTTTAACACTTTTTTTGACACAATGTGACTTAACACTGTTTTTGACATACTATGACTTTTTTATAACTTTTTTCAACATGCTATACTACAACTTGTTTCAACATAGTATACTATGACTTTTTCATCACTTTTTCAGATACTTTACTATGACTAATACTATTTTTCAGCATATGATTTTTTTCAACATTATCTTATGACTTTTATCACTATTTTTGACGTGCTATACTATCACTTCTTTGACATGCTACACCGTGACTTACTTTATCATTATTTTTGACATACAATGACTTTTTATCCCTTCTTCAACATACTATTATAGCTTTTTTGACTACTTGTTTTGACATTTTATACTATGACTTTTGATGACATTTTTGTATACTACACCATACATTTTTACTTTACTATGATTTTTTTGACATACTATGCTATGACATTTCTTTTTAGACATGCTGTCTTTTTAAATGCTATACTATGACTTTTGACACTCACTTTATTATGACTTTTTTTTCAACATACTTTACTGTGACTTTTTTCAACATGCTATACTATGACTTTTTTTACATGCTATACTACAATTTGTTTTGACATTCTATGACTTTTGTTTTGATGTTATCTAAGGCATCATATAACCTTTTATGACTATAGAGAAGGCAACACACATACCGCTTGTTTTGTGGTGCAGGGAATCAATTCCCTGAAGTTCCAGATATGCTTGTCCTATAACTTGAGATTTATCCATGTAATATAAACTATATAATGATTGAATTTTTCATGAATACTATATTATTACTTTTTTATGACATTTTCATGACATACCATTCTATCTCAACAGTGGATGTGCTTCCTGTAGCTGCTAAAGAAGTTCATCCTGCAAAAGACAGGATTGGCTTCAATCTACTATCCCTGTAGTCGCTGTACAACTCCAGGAACCTGGGGCAGGCAGGAAAGAGTGTGACCTACTCGTTCCACCCTGACACAAACACTTTTTGAACGTCTTCCCTCTGGCCGGAGGCTGCAGTCCATCTGTTATTTCTCTCATCAACAACGCTTGGGACCACTACCAACTCCCATTCCACCCCTGCATGTTACATTGAAGTGTAAAGTATAAACCTCTCTCACAATCCGTTTCATCAAACTTCCTTTCGAATATCATCTCTGGACATAATTGCACATATTCTATATGAAGTGAACACTTATTTCTCCTCCATATTTGTGTTGTGATTGTTAATAATGCATCTTGACTGTTTGCAGTACTTGCTTTTATTTTCTCTGTTTATTGTTACACTGTTTACTGTTACTAAACACCAAGGCAAATTGTTTGTATGTGGAAGCCTGTGCAATAATCCTAATTCTGCTTCTTGATGTTGAATAATATAATATGAAATAAAAGTTATAGTACTGTATGTCCATTATAGTGACAGTATAGCATGACAAATGATTGTGCAAAAGTCATCAGTACAGTTGTCAAAAGAAGGGATAAATGTCATAGTGTAGTATGTCTAACGTCACAGTATAGTATTTGTAAAAAGTGATTTTATTTTTTAATTAATGCATCTGTACTGTTCGCAGGACTTTGGTTTCCCTTTTACTGTATACACTAAATACCAAGGCACGTTTCTTAGCAATAAAGCAATTTCTGCTCTTTTTTCTGATGAGATATGACTTAAAAGTCATAGTAAACAGTTGAGTAAGTTGTATGTCAAAAGAAATGATAGTCTCATATATTATGTCAAAAAATGTGATGGAAAAAGTTATTACTTTTTCCATCACATATAGCATGTCAAAAAGTCATAAAATGTGATACACTAGTAAAGGTATAGTATGTCAAAAAAGTGATATTCATAGTATAGTGTAAAAAAAAAAAGTGATTAAAAAGTCATAGTATAGCCTGTCGATAAAAGTGATAGCATAGTATGTCAAAAACAAGAAAATAGTATATTATAGTATGGCAAAGAAAGTGATAAAAATGTATAGCATGATGAAAAAAGTGATAAAAAATGACTATCACATAAATTTTCATCACCTGCTGTATAAAAGAATCATAGTATAGTGTGTCAAAAAGGTGATAGTATTGCAAGTCAGTCATAGCATAGCATGTCAAAAATGACATAGTATGTTGAAAAAAGTCATAGTATGTTGAAAAAAAGTGATAAGTCCTAGTAGCCTATAGTATGTCAAAAGAAGTGAGAAATAAGTCATAGTATAGTATGTTGAAGTAAGTGATTAAAAAGTCATAGTATAGTATGTCAAAACAGTGCTAAAGTTATGACTTCTCAATTAAACCTTTTATCACATAAAAAAAAGAAGTATAGTATGTTGAAAAGATGATAAAAAAAGTCATGGTATGGTGTCGAGAAAAGTTATATAAAAGTGATAGTATAGTATGTTGAAAAAGTCAATGTATTATATGTAGAAAAAAGTGAAAAATGTCATAGTATAGTGTTGTGAAAAAGTGATATTATATTATATTATTATATAGTATAGTTTATTGAAAACATGATATATGCTATAGTATATAGTAGTAAAAACAGATGAAAAAGTCATAGTATAGCATGTCAAAAAAGTCACAGTATAGTGTCAAAAAAACGTTAATATTATAGTATGGTGAAAGAAATGATAAAAATGTATAGTAAAGATTATTAAAACGTGATAAAAAAGTCAGAATAGTATGTTGCTATAGTATGTAAAAAAAACAACATAAAAAAGTATATTGTTGCAAAAAACAGATAAAAAAGTCCTACTATAGCATGTTGAAAAAGCCATAGTATAGCATGTCGAAAAAGTCATAGTATATTGTCGAAAAAAGTGTTAAAAAGTTATGCCTTTTTATAAGTGATAGTATAGTATTTTCAAAAAAGGGATGAAAAAGCCATAGTATAGTATTGCAAAAAAACGAAACAAAAGTATTAGTATAGCATGTCAAAAAAAGTGAAAAAAGTCATAGTATAGCATGTCAAAAAACGTCAATATTATAGTATGGTGAAAAAAGGGATAAAAATGTATAGTATAGATTATTAAAAATGTGATAAAAAATTCAGAATAGTATGTTGCTATAGTATGTAAAAAAAAGAAAAACATAAAAAGTTATAGTATAGCATGTTGAAAAAGTCATAGTATAGTGTTGCAAAAAAACAAAAAAAAAGTAATAGAATAGCATGTCAAAAAAATCATATTATAGTACGTTGAAAAAGTCATAGTATAGTGTTGTGAAAAGTGATAAAAAGAGATGGTTTAATATGGCCAAAAAAGGGTTGAAAAAGTCAAAGTAGAGCATGTTGAAAAAGTGATAAAAATGTATGACTTTTTATAAGTTATAGGATAGTATGTCCAAAAAAGGGATTAAAAAGTCATAGTATTGCATGTTGAAAATAGTCATAGCATAGAGTGTTGA
>NC_048425.1:4772678-4774546 GCF_013103735.1 Etheostoma cragini
ATGGTTTAATATGGCCAAAAAAGGGTTGAAAAAGTCATAGTAGAGCATGTTGAAAAAGTGATAAAAATGTATGACTTTTTATAAATGATAGTATAGTATGTCCAAAAAAGGGATTAAAAAGTCATAGTATTGCATGTTGAAAAAAGTCATAGCATAGAGTGTTGAAAAAGTCATAGTATAGTATGTCAAAAAAACGAATGAAAATGTAACAGTATTGCATGTTGAAAAAGTCATTGTATAGTATGTTGAAAAAGTCATAGTATAGCATGTCAAAAAAAGTGAAAAAAGTCATAGTATAGTATGTCAAAAAACGTCGATATTATAGTATAGTGAAAAAAGTGATACAAATGTATAGTATAGATTATTACAAATGTGATAAAAAAGTCAGAATAGTATGTTGCTATAGTATGTAAAAAAAAGAAAAAGAAAAAGTCATAGTATAGCATGTCGAAAAAGTCATAGTATAGTGTTGCAAAAAAACGAAAAAAAAGTAATAGAATAGCATGTCAAAAAAATACGTTGAAAAAGTCATAGTATAGTGTCGAGAAAAGTGATAAAAAGAGATGGTTTAATATGGCCAAAAAAGGGATGAAAAAGTCATTGTATAGCATGTTGAAAAAGTGATAAAAATGTATGACTTTTTATAAGTGATAGTATAGTATGTCCAAAAAAGTGATGAAAAAGTCATAGTATTGCATGTTGAAAAAAGTCATAGCATAGCGTGTTGAAAAAGTCATAGTAAAGCATGTCAAAAAAGTGATAAAAAGCCATAGTATAGCATGTCAAAAAAGTCATAATATAGTACAGTATAGTAGAAAAGTGTTAAAAAGTTATGACTTTTTATAAGTGAAAGTATAGTATGTTCAAAAAAAGGATGAAAAAGCCATAGTATAGCATGTTGAAAAAAGTGATCAAAAAGTAATAGTATAGTTAGTCGAAAAAAATTATAGTATAGTATGTTTAAAAGGTATGTTAAAAAAAGTTATAAAAAAGTCATAGTATAGCATGTCGAAAAACTCATAGTATAGTGTTGGGAAAATTGATAAAAAAGTGATAGTATAGTATGTCCAAAAAAGGAATGAAAAAGTCATAGTATAGCATGTTGAAAAAGCGGATAAAAAAGTCATAGTATAGTATGTCAAAAAAGTCATAGTATAGTATGGTGAAAAAAGTGATAAAAATCATAGTATAGTAAAAAAAAAGTGTTAAAAGGTTGACTTTTTACAAGTGATAGTATAGTATGTCCAAAAAAGGATTAAAAAGTTATAGTATTGCATGTTGAAAAAAGTCATAGCATAGTATGTCGAAAAACGTCAATAGTATAATATGGTGAAGAAAGTGATAAAAATGTATAGTATAGATTATTAAGAACGTGATAAAAAAGTCAGAATAGTATGTTGCTATAATATGTTAAAAAAACACGTAAAAAAGTCATAGCATAGTGTGTTGAAAAAGTCATAGTATAGTGTTAGGAAAATTGATAAAAAAAGTGATAGTATAGTATGTCCAAAAAAGGAATGAAAAAGTAATAGTATAGCATGTTGAAAAAGCGGATAAAAAAGTCATAGTATAGTATGTCAAAAAAAGTGATAGGTTATATAATAGTTTTGATAAAAGTGATAAAAAGTGATAGTATAGTATTGCAATAAACCTATTAAAAAGTCAAAAAAGTGATAAAAAGTTATGACTTTTTATAAGTGAAAATATAGTATGTCCAAAAAAGGGATGAAAAAGTCATAGTATTGCATGTTGAAAAAAGTCATAGTATAGTATGTCAAAAAAAGTGACAAAAGTCATAGTATAGCATGTCAAAAGAAGTGATAAGTCATAGAAAAGTATGTTGAAAAAAGTGATAAAAGGTCATGGTA
>NC_048425.1:4774646-4838617 GCF_013103735.1 Etheostoma cragini
ATAGTATGTCCAAAAAAGGGATGAAAAAGTCATAGTATTGCATGTTGAAAAAAGTCATAGTATAGTATGTCAAAAAAAAGTGACACAAGTCATAGTATAGCATGTCAAAAGAAGTGATAAGTCATAGAAAAGTATGTTGAAAAAAGTGATAAAAGGTCATGGTATAGTATGTCGAAAAGGTCACAGTATAGTATGTCAAAAAAACATAAAAAGTCATAGTATAGTGTTAAGAAAAGTGTTAAAAAGTTATGACTTTTTTATAAGTGATAAATGTCCAAAAAAGTGATCAAAAAGTCATGGTACAGCATGTTGAAAAAGCTGACAAAAAAAGTGATAGCTCATAGAATAGTATTGAAATGAGTGATAAAAAGTCATAGTACAGTATTGCAAAAAACAGATAAAGTATAGCATGTTGAAAAAGTGATAGTATAGTACGTTGAAATAGTCATAGTATTGTGTCGAGAAAACGTGAAAAAGTCATAGTGTAGTTTATTGTAAACGTGATAAAAAAGTCAGAATAGTATGTCGCTATAGTATGTAAAAAAAAATGTGAAAAAGTCATGCAGCAGTTGGTCAAAAAAGCCATATATTGACTGTATATATAAAATATAAAGTGATAGTATAGTATGTCAAAAACGAGATAAAGTCATAGCATGGCGAAATAAATTATTAAAAATGTATAGTATGTTGAAAACGTGATTAAAAAGTCATAGTATAGTATGTTGAAAAAAATGATAAAAAGTTGACTTTTTATCGTAACTTTATAGTTACTATATTATAATTTGTTGAAAAAGTGAGAAAAAAGTCATACTATAGTATGTCGAAAAAGGGATAAAAATGTCACAGTACAGTATGTCTAAAAAGTTGTGGTATAGTATGTTGAAAAAGGCATAGTATAGTGTGTCAAAAAAAGGGATAAAAAAGAGTAATGAAATGTTATGACTTTATCACACACTTGTTATCACATAAAAAAATAATAGTAAAATATGTCAAAAAAAAGGGATACAAAATTCATAGTGTAGAATGTCAAAAAAGTCAAGGCATTGTTTGTCAAAAAAAGTAAAAAAAAAAAAGTCAAAGTAAAGTATGTTGAAAACAATTATAAAAAGTATTCTTATGTTACAAATGTTGCCTGCTTTAAGTGGTTGACGTTAGATGGTGTTGGGATGTATCTGTGAGTTGCTCATCAGGATTGGGAAATCCACTCACCAGTCTCCTGCACATTTTGCTCTGATACATACATCAAAGTAAACACAGAAGAAAAGGTGAAGATGGCTATTAGCTACGACCTATGGCTACGATCCTGACTATGTGAGCAAGCAAGACCGCCTTCATCTTCACATCAGAGGAAGCACTGAGCCAAGCAACGAAAGAGATATGACAAAATATGCATCTGGAATCACCTGAAAAAGCACAGGCTGTTCTGTAATGGCAGGGTTAAAATAGGCCAAAATGCTTCTGAGAGAAAGTCTACGCCAATTTAATTAAAATATATTCCAACAAAAGGACAAAGGGCCCTATTACATGGCTAACAATGGTAATCCTTAACCACACAACCTTTATAAAAAAAATATATATATATATTACCCTGCCATGATTATTGAATGTGGTTTACATAGTTTTGTGATGTCAAGTATGTGTGTGCTTAACACGCACCAGCTGTAGTTTGCACTTTGGGAAAAAACACAGCTACAAAGCAGCTCAGCTGTAGTCATTAGCCTATGGTTCATTTTTGTACATTCATTTTCTTTATCAAATTTGGGCCCATTTGTGACTGCAGTGAAACTATATCTTGTGTCTAGTTTTGGGGTTTTATTTCATTTTATTCTATTAAAATTGTTCCAACTTTTCCACTGCACTGTGTGTCTTAAAGGTGTGTGAAGCTGCATAGCCGTCTCACCCGGGGGAGTGCTTGAGTGTCAGATGATGATTCCTGTGAAGCAAAAACCAAATGAATGTTTAGGGAAAAATTGGAAAACAAACCTCACAGCATTATGACATTATCATGGAGACACACACTTCCCCATTTGAAATGCATAGACCTAACTATGAAAAATGTAAAGAAAGCAAAACAGCACTATGAAATGTTTTACTTTCATTATGGTGAATTTATTTTGTGTAATATGAAAAGAAAATATTGGAAAAACAATTGGAGTGAACCCCTACATTTAGCAGTATAATGATGTAGTACCTTTGTTCCAGATCCAAATAAAACAGTGGGCAGAATTCTCCTTAATCTCAAAGTCTAGAGAAGAAAGAAAAAAACATCTTTACAGCCCACTACAGTTGAAGAGCATGTGTAATAATACAAAAAAGGACAATTAGGATTCACCTCCACACGTGTTAGTGGTCATAGAGTACTATATATAGATAGATATAAGTAGTAGTTTTACATCACATGTTGAATTGACTTAAGTTTGAATGTAACTTGACCTTAATTCCTGTTTTACGTACCATAGTCCCCTTCCTCGGTGCCTCCGTTGGCTGGTTTTTCACCTCGCAGCTGGCATTAGTATACCAAATAGACTGCGGAGAAGTTGGCGTATTAGCTCTTTAAACTAGTTTGACTTAAGGGGTTATACCCCACATGATGGCTTCGAAAAGGCCTCACATTGACAACGGCACACGATCACAATCAACTTTAATGTGCCTGTAAAATGATGCTTTATGCACTGATCTGGGGTTTCTGATTTATTAAGCTTAATTCACTGTTGTGATAATTTCTTAATAATGGCTTAAGATCACCTCAATGAGCCTTTTATTATTCATTTTGATATTATCAATCTTCCTCAATCAAGGAATGAGGATGTTTGATACTTTGTTGGCTCCCGTCAAGACACTGATGACGAAAACCTCTGTTAAAAACAAAAAAACATTGTTTCCCGGTTTTGGTTCGTACGTCACATGCTTCTCTCGTGACAAATGTTTTCCATTTCTGTGGCTAAACCGCATTTTTGAAAACCCCAAACAATGTTTTTGATATAATGTATCTAACATCTTACGTGTCTCTCTATGGTGCTGTCATTCACACTGTCTGAGCTGGAGGAGTGCTCACTGTGAATAGCTTGGTCTTCCTGATGAGAAATGGATTTGGGGGGGCGGGGGGGGCGGAGAGAGAAACAAAATTTAAGAGCAGTTGGGTCTCACAGTGTAAAGAAAATAATAAAAACAGATAGTATTAACATCCAAGGAGCAAACATAGAGTGATCATTGTTTCTGGCATCTTCTGGCTATGGTAAGCCTGCGTGGTGAGTAAACATGGTCTGTAATTATGCATCTGGGTCGCCTTGGAGATAATTACCGCGTCTCCATTCCTTCCATACAACACCGTAACCCTAAACCGTACCTGGCTGTTGAATGAGGAAACTGGAGTTTGTTTGACATTCTTTACCTGACTCCACCTGCATCAAAGAAACTGAAAACTTGGCAGTTCAGTGTTAGGCCATGAATAACTAGATCACTATGCAGATAATGGACTGGCGCTGGTAAATCAGGTTACCTGCTTTGATTTCGCAACATTGAGTTTGTGAAAAACACTATATAAATTAAATGTATTATTAGTATTATCTCCTAAGCGAATACAAACTCTTAAGATGACAAAGTTAGGAGGCTGATCTTGTGTAAACTGCGTGAGACCTAACGGGGTTAACGTTCTGCGTCATCTCTTTGAACACCCCAGGGTTCTACAATAAACCCCAATTACACAAATCACAGATTAAGGAAGTAAATACCATTCATCACATTATGTTATATATCAGTGGTTCTCAAATGAGGGGTGCGCATACTGTAACCTGTGAGATTTTCTTTTTAAATGTAAAAAAATCAGTTATGCAAACTATGCTATGAATTATTAAACTAAACCATAACAAAATCCAATCACTGTCCAAAAATGACAACCAGTACTAAAAACCAACGAGAAGACGCCAGAAATCGTGACAAACATACAATGTCTATTACAATAATATTATTTTTTTTGAGTGTACAAGCAGCCCAGCGTTTCACTCATTTCCTTTCAAAAGTCAGTGCATCAGGCTTAGAAAAAGCAGCAGTGTGGCGTCCTTCTAGACTAGCGTTGCCTTGAAAAGGTCTATCTTGTCTTAATGATTGGAAACATTTGAAATGAACCATTTAAGTGTTTTTCACTTACAATCATGTTGTTTGGTAACTCAGACACTGACGGTGCAGCGCCTCTTTTATAAAGCTAGGCATTGGTTTTCAACCAAAAATGTTTTTGTGTCGTTCAGAGGATTCTTTGCTGAATTCTTTTTTTTAAAAGGGGGTATATGACTTTTAAAAGAAATGATTGAGAACTATTGTTATACACAATGTGCTGTAAATATCTACAATCACAGTATTCCTGTGTGGGGAATATTCAGGAGGTGGACCAGAATAACAGGAAATTACTAAAGCCTAAAAAGAAAAGGGTGGGATTACTCTGAAGACTCATATTGCTTTCTTTGGCACCACCTGGTGGTCGTAGCAAGAATAACACCAGCAGAGGGCAGGCGCTACTTTCTACATGGTGGGGGGCTACTGAGAAAACAAGCATTTTATGTGTGAGTAATGTGTGTGGTTATGAAATATGATTCTGATTATTTATAAAATCAGACCCTCATAAAAGCAGCACAAAGTCTTTTTTTAAAGACTCCCTATTAATTAGCTGAATTACATAAAATGTTAACATGGTACTTTATGGTTAAAGCATAACTCTTGCCAAAATACAACCTAGGGTCTTTTTGTAAAGGTACTCGAGTCAAAATTTCGTTTAAAAGCATAATTAGGATGGAAAGGCCCCTTTTAAGATTTCAATTTTATTTTTTTTGGGGGGTCAAATGGCCCTTTGAATGGGATCGCCAGGGGGTGATCGCATCAACATCCAATTTTTTCAAACACAAAGAAGGCTCGACACAACATGAAACTTTGCTCAAAGTATCACCAGGGGCCCGACACATGAACTCGAGCCTTCTCTGTGTTTTAAAAATAGCGTTTTTGATGCTATCATTTTAGCGAGAGTTACGCTTTAACACCTTCGTGATCCGCTAGATAAAGGCTTCATGGGCTCTGCTCAATTGTGCAGATCTACCTGCTTCTCTGGCACGCTGCTACCGGCTGCTAGGCTCCCAGTGCTGGAGGAAAGGTGAGTGGGAAGAGGCTGGTTATCCTGGGGAGGCCGAGGACAAGGCAAACAAAAACAAACCCAGGATGTGAAGAAGTTAGTTAATAGCAAGCCCAGTCAATGAGAACGTTGTCTCTACCTAACACCAATCATCAGTGTTATGACAGGTACCTGTGGCTGGGAGGATTTGAATGGGTTGACTTTCCGCATCATTGCTGCAATCATTGATGGATTCTAAAAGACAAATACGTTCATTGGACAACTGAAGTCAAAGCATGCCATGTAAACAAGCGCATGCAAATATAGATCCGTGGACTATGTGTAATTGTTCCATTCAACTTTGTAGTGCTGTTAGTTAAACGAGAAAATACATTTTAACAGCGTACATTTTTAAGATTGTGAGAGAAACGTTCTTTTTGGCCTAGCACACTTTGTTATTTTTTCACATGCTGTTACAACAACTAGTAATTTTGAAAAACTACAACACCACACCGGATCTAACTAGACCGGGAAAAAAACAACAGGCACGCCGCAAACACTTGTTTGGGCTTGCTAGCCGGCCAAATAGTAGTAACGTTACGTTTTGAGCAAACGGCGAGGGCAAGACGCCAAAATGGACGCCAATAAGATTTGCCAAAAAAGTTGCCAAATAGTTTCATTGACACGACCAAAGGGATCTGTGTATTTTGTTGTTGTGAACTGAGCTGTCATCGCAGCGCGTCCAGTCTGAAATACCACCTGATGGCCAAGCACACAGCTGATGCCAGTTCCCCCCCCCCCTCATCAAAGTATTGTTTCACCCTTTTATTGATGGACAGTGGTACATTCTGTGAGAGACTATTTGCTCCATGTGAGAATCGTAGTGTGAAATTGAACACTGCAGTAGGCTATTTGCCAATGGTGTTTTCAATAAAAAAACATTTGCCCAAAGCCGATCCACTGTTCCATGTTGATAAGAGCATTAAAATGAGAAACAAATAATGGGACGGAAAGAAATCAAGGGACGTTTAGAATAGATACAAATGTGCAATTAATAAATATTTTAATCGTTTGACACCACTACAATTTTTCAATTTATACTCTTACTGTATTGATCCCTTTGGGGAAATTACAATTAACACTCTGTTGTTATTCCACACAGAAATAGAAATGTCAGTGTATGTGGACTGCAGCTGCTAAACAGCGGTTGAGGGGGGTTCAGGGAACCTTAGTAGTGCTCAGGAGGTGAACCATCTACCAGTTCACACTCACTATTTTGGTCCGTATGGGGACTTGAACTTGCGACCCTCCAGTTCCGAGACCAACACCCTATGGTCTGAGCTACTGCTACCCCACATAGTGGAGCTGACCATGTCTACCTGTTTGCCACGAAGTTCTTTTCCCGTCTCTGGTGGATTGGCAGCATCATTTTGAGGATCACTCTTTGGCACCTGGAACATAAAATCAAAATGCTCCAATTTTCTTCACTAATGTGTGAACTTCCTTCATATCAAGTTGTCTATTTGCATCCCATTTTGAAATGATTTGAAATCTTATGTTTAAAATGTACAAAGAAGATACCTGTGCTGAAGGCTTGAACGGGTTGACTGTCTGCATCAACCCTTTTAACATACCCGGGTTCTGAAACACAACCATGCAAGGTCATCCTCCTGCAAGAAAAACACTTTGCATATACAGACTCAAAATGGAAAGAGCCTTTAACTGGGGAAATGATCTACTACCCTACTACTCTATCGTACTACTCCAAACTACTTCACATGGGAAACCGGGCTTTCTGCTGAGCTGCTCCCAGTCTGCGGGAAAAAGCTCTCCCTGACCACCTGAGGACACCCTTGTGTTGTCTTTCCATCAACCATGAAACATTATAATCACGTTTTCTAAAATCTTTGTTGCTTTATCAATGTTGTACGTGCTTTTTTAATGTTTTTTCCAAAGTCATTTGATATTTCTAATGTTGACATTTCCAGCGCTTTTTTCAAAGGCACATTTTTTGTGACAAAAAAACTGAAAATGGGACAAATTTGACCCGAGGACAACATGAGGGTTAAAACCCGCCTGTTTAGGAGAGCTTTTGAATGAACTCTTGCCTTTTTTCTTATTGATTTTGTTTATTTTATTTTTATTTGCATGCCCTCCATGTTTTTATTTTTTGGCACTTACCTGCTTTATTATGTAGTAATATGTAATATATAGTGCATTACAAATGACAATTATTACTATTAGTATTTTTACAGTTTGTAGAGGAGTTCAATCTGACAAATTCTTCTCCATTTCATATATTTCCTTAAGTTTGTGTTTAAAATTAAGAGACTTATAAAATTAATTTTTTGGCCTTGTGAATTGGGGTCTATACTTAAAACTGTTCTTAGTGAGGGGAAATTATCATCTTTCACTTACCTGTTTAGTGTCTGAAGCCCGACCCTGTTCCAGCGACTCTGAAGATGCAGCTTGAGAAACCTGCGCGAGAAAATTAGTTAAATGGACACCTTTCTGTCTGACATAGATCAGCCATCAGCATTACAACTGTAACATGCACACGATACCTGGGGGCTGGACTTAAATGGGTTGACGTTCTGCATTGTCCCTCTGAACACACCAGGGTTCTGAAATACAAGTTATAAAACATTCCATAAATTGATGCACGCCCTCTCGTCCTGTTCATTTACCCTTATATGTTAAGGAGGCTACAGCTGGGACACTGACTGATCACCTGGGGTGGCGTGACAGATGACAAGAACATAACTAAATGGGCAATTTCAATGCTTCATTTGTAACACACGATTCAGGCTTTTGTTAGGTAACACAAATATTCACTGGACAGTTATTATCATACAATGTCAGGAATATATATATATATATATATATATATATACACAAAAGAAATCATAGCTTCGTAGGTTTTCATCCTATTTCATCTATTTTTTTCCAGTCTTGCAATATCAATTACTTTTTTCTTTTTTTACTATTTAAATGCATTCAAAGTTTTCATCCGTCTTCAATGTCAATTGCGATATATTTACAGACACCATCATTAACTGTTGTCATGCTAACTATCACTGTATATTTTAATCTTCTGTCCACATAGCCACTCCCCCTCTCCATTTATGTAGTTTAAATCCTAACCATCCAACTCAAAATCCACCCCTTCTCCAAGCTAAACCAGGTTTCTGAGATATCTCTCACATTGGATGGTGTGGTGACTGACTTTTTCGTTTATGAAGACTTTACAATTTACTGTCCATTGATACACAGTGATGGCACATCAGTTATATTTGAGTTCTTCTCACCTGTGTGGAGCCTGCTTCCTGTTATAGTGACCCTGAGGAACGAGCTTTGCAGACTGTAGAGAGGGCCTTAATAAAGTTTATTCATATTTAACAGCAACACTCAATAATTACTGTATAACATTGACATGTCTTCTTGTGCGGTAGACTTGAATGGGTTGACCTTTTTGCATAACTCCCATAACCGTCCTCTGATGTTTATACAAACACAGATTAATTATAACAAAATAAACATCAATGAAACAGAGTAAAAACCCAACAGGTCTAGTGAAGCGTGTACAAATGGGAGAAAAGATATTCCAGACGTGGGACTCACCTTGGTCTTTGGGCTAGGCTTGCTTGTGACCTCGCTGTAGGTGATCATTCCTGCTTCCTGTCTGTTGGGCTGTACTCTGTGGGGTTGTTTAGATCCTGGTGATGAATACATGACGCAGTTAAAGCAACAAACTCAATTATTCCACCTCACATTTTCCATACGCCCTTGCTGGGTCTGTGGGACAACTGGAGTTGGGGGTGTTGAGCCTTTATAGCTATATTCTGAATATCCATGCTGAAATACATGGTAATTTAAATATTAGGACGTGATGAGTGAAAATAAATTAAATACAAGCTATGACAGTCACACAAAAGACCTTTCTTTTTAGCACAATAGTACATTTGTACTCATAAGCTGCCAAGGTCGTTGTTGTCCTCTTTTCTCCGGACAGACCCAGAAACCGAACTCCACTCAAATGTCGGTTATTTAATGTAGGCTATGCCTAACTGGCCAACCAAATCTCGTCAAGCATGAGTTGAATGCTTGTGTGACAACTTAGGTTGTACTGACAAAATCGGCAATAGCATATCCATCATGCAGCGAGCTCTGTCAGTTTTTGTATTTCTAACTCAATGCCTATAGCACCCACCCATCAGTTGAAAAAGTGAAATCTGAGCAAGCTTTAAAAAAAAGAAGTTATGATGTATTGGTACAATTTATGATATGGATTAAAAAAGGTGTCCAGTTGAGTGGTAATACGTATTTAAGTCGCTTTTATACAACGTAAAAATAGCAAAAAGGTAGCGACCCATTAAATTGGCCCAACTTTGAATAGAGTCTGGCTTGTGGTGTTCTCACACAAAGGAACGTCACATGCTCATCCAAACGGCACCGTACACAGGAATGATGACCAAACAAAACGATGGCAACAACACAATGGAAGGAGCAGGGTGCCTACCTCACTGTTGCGACAGAACAACAGACTGACAAGTACAACGCCGCAACAACACAAGGGTTAAAAGAGTTCAACAGTTGTGCAACACGGTCCTTCACTTCTCCTTCAGACACGTTAAACCGGGTAGGCGAAAACTGGCAGACCACAATGTGCCTGCTCTGATTTCAGAGAAAGTTTCAGTTTAAAAGGCGAAAACTGGAGAGTTACAGTGTAAAAATGGGTCAATACGCCACATCCTAAAAGTTGAGTGTGAATAGTTACATTACAGCTAGCGTGTGTCCATGCACTAAGATCGCATGTTACCTGATGTGGGTGTGGCCTTTATTACTCAAAGAAAAGTACCTCAGGGTTCAAAAATCTTGTATTGAAAGATTTTAACAAAAATTGATTTATGGTTTAAAAGGGAAAAAAATACTATAAATTCAGCCTTAATTAAATATTCAGCTCTTGCTTTCATATAAAAAGTCTTAAGACGGCAAGTTGGCAAACGGACTTTATTCAAAAATTCAGTGTTACAGTGAAATATCTTAATATATTTTACAGAAACATTCTGTTCAGGTTAAAATAATGCAGGAAGCTGCACTGACTGTGTGATGTCCAACAACATAAAGGCAGAATTATCCAGTAAGACATTAAAACATACACTACTCTCTGTATTAACATATGACAGTTTAACAGTATTATAAAAGGTTTAAATCATTCATGTCAAGTGTGTGGGTAAGCCCAAGAGTGTCTCCAGGACAATAATAACAGGAATTCTGCATGAAGATAAAACATGCGCACATTTTTCTATAAACAATTCTAAACAGTTTAACAAATAAAAACTTACCATGCCAATTTTAACATCACATTTAAATGTTAAACTTAATGAGGCAATGCAAGTGTGATTTTGAGTGTCATTGTAGATTCTCAACTATTTACATTTATTGGATTATACTGATATCTGATACAGGAATGGAACAATATGATAAGAACTGCTGACAATATAATAAAGTGTAACACAATAACCATTTACTTTGTGAATTTATATACATTTACATTGTTGAAACTTGTCATTGAACTCATATTCTAGTCTAAGGTGCTCATTTATTATTAGTCCATCTGTAAATACAGTGGGTGGACAAATCAAACTGAAAATCAGTTCAAAATTAAAATAAAGCCATCTGTGAACACAAAGCAACGTTTTGATACACCTTATATTTCAACCTTTTTACCCGACGAACATTCAGTGCTCAAATATGTGTCTGCTTTCCTGTTATAGTAGTTAAAATGTTAAACATTTTCTAGAATAAAAGAGCCACCAAAGTTGAACTAACACCCCTCTGCCCAAACTACAACAAAATCATGACCGTTATTAGCTTAAAGGTGTTGTAATCTTTTGCAAGTATTTATAGGAATATCCTGTGATTTGTCTAAACTTCTTCTAACTTCCAGATTCTGCTGTCTTATGTTAACTAATAAAATAAACCTCTTGCCATTTTATTGTCTAAAACTCTCTCCAGTTAACAGCAGGTACTAACCTACTGGGCCCATACGTTTCTTTAAAACAGTTCCCTCATTTCGCCAGGAGAGGGGGCTGGTGGTGAATAACTCCAGTCCAGGTGGCATTATGCAGGATGGTGCTCACATGTATCCAGTAGCATCCTGTAGCTCCTCTCTGATGGCATTGAGCTCCAACAGCCCATCATTGAGCACATTTGCCACCTCCTTTATTTGACCCACTACCTCTTTCTTGCAGCCTTTCTTCAGCTCTCTGGTTTCCTTGATGAAGTACTTGTCAATGCCTGTGAAGAGTCCTCGGAGCGAGGCGATTGCCTCGTCCGTTATCTCCACCCCCCGCATCACGGGCGAGTCGACTAAGCCGATCATCTGGACGGCCCTGCGGATCTCCCAGTCCTCAGAGTAGTGTTGGGTGCCGGTCCTGAGTAAAGGATGGCCGCGGAGTTTGTACAGGCCCTGATTGACAAAGTGGAGGACCTTCCAAATGGTATTCAGGTGATCGTCGAAGTCCTCCAGTACTTTCTCCACCTAGGGAAGAAAAGAGAACGACCACAGTCAGTGTTTCGGTTAAACATAGAAAGAAATCAATAGTAAACTGAAGCAACTGAGCATCGTCTACTATAGCAGCTTACCTTCTTCCGGTCGTGCATGTTGTTAACGTTATCCGAGATGGCAGCAGAGGCTGAAGTGATTCCTCCAGCTGTGGCCACACCCACACCAATAGCGGTAACTATGAGAGAGATACCTAAGGTAAAGGGGGACAGAGCCAAACCGGTGATGGCTGTCACACCCCCCACGGCTGTGGCGGTGCCACCAGTGAGCCCGGCGATCTTGGCCTTGTGATGGAACATGTTGATGTCGTCAGCGATGGCGTGGAGCATGATGACGGACTGCCAGAGGGCCTCAGCTCGCTCTACGAAGATTTTGTTGAAGACTCGCAGGCCTCGATGAACCTTGTCCGCTAAGATGGTGAATGACCTGGGATTTATTTGGGAGCAAACGCAGAGTAAATGTTGAGACGATATGACTGGAAAAGTTGTGTTTGTTTAGGTTGGTGTAGTCTATACCCAAAACATATAGTAATGTCCTCTATCAACATAAGACATCCGACCCATTTATCAAGTTGCTTGATTCATTCAAACAGACAGTATGGCACAAATTCATCTATGGCCACAGTTAACAATAACTTCTCTATTGATTATTCTGATGATTATTTCTTTTATAATCATTTAGTCTATAAAATGATCCAGATACAGTAACAACATTTTCTCAGAGCCGTAAGACAAACTTACTCTTTTATCTGACCAAAGGTCTAAACCCAAAAGATATCCAGTTCAGTATCACATGTGACTGTGGCATTTGGCATGCATGCTTGAAAAATAATGATTAATCGGTTATCAAAATATTAACTGATTACGTTCCTTTTGATCCTCTAATAGAGCGACTAATTGTTTCAGCTCCACATTTCGCGCTGCAATCATTGATCCCAAGTACAACAGAAACAATCCCTTCAGCACAGTTATGTTAAGTGACATTAAACAGACGTACTTGGACTCATCCTCTTTTAGGAGTGTGTCCTCATCGTCTGATGGCACCTCATCCCATTCTGAAATCCAATCAAGCGACAGGTGTTAATGAAGACATTGACATTTTTTTTATTGCTCAGTTCCTTCAATCTGTTACTTTGAAAATAAGTGTGACTGACTCACGCTCCACAGCGCCCCACCACTCCATCAAACTGTCAGTGTCCTGTGACAAAAAAATAAAAAAGGGTTACTCCTGAGCACGACACTAATAGAAAAGGACATTTACTTGCATACACAGGAGATGGATTGGGATATGATGTGTTATAAGGATTAGGATATTTCAGTTTAGCGAGTTGTAAAAGAAACTGACCCCGTCCTCATCTTCATCATCCAGATCTGCTATAGCCTGTTCATCCATCCGAGCAGCCAGCCACTCAGCCTGCATGAGGGGAGAGGAAGGGAGGGGGTGTTTGTCTGGTATTGATTAGACGTCAATGCCTGTGAAGAGTGCCTTGCACAATACCTATTGATTGGTCATCATTACCAGGCATTACACAAGACTTCCTTACACTCTGGTTGGTGAGTACGCTATGTTTCTAAACCATCCTAGTTACATGTCAAAGGAATGTTACCCATCAGGAAGAGAGATGAATAAGCAAACAGTGAAGAACATTTCACAATAGTTTCTCCATTCTCAGTCGAAATCAACAAAGTGCACCCTGGATAAATAAAGTCAGATGGTCTTTTTTGCACAAGAAATGTTCAGACAAGAGTTTTTCTATTAAATCCTAATACTGACTCAGTTGTATGGTCTTTTCAAAGTCAAGGTGCTTTATAAATACTGTAAAAAAAAAAAAAAAAAAAATAGACCGCTCAATCCAAAGAGAAGCACACGGCCCGTTTAAAGATACCGTTTCTAAAGACGGGCTGTCAGGACTTCTGTACAGTTGCAGTGACAGTGCCGTTACGGTCATTCCCCAACTGCAGTAACGGTGCAGACACTCAGAGAGCGCGGACGCGGAGGGCCCGGGAACACTGACCAATCAGTGCACTATGGGATTTTTCTGGAAGCGGGTTTTAATAGATAGGCGCTAAAACTGAGGGTGAATATAAATATAAAGACAGTGTGAGAAAACTAGATGTGTTTTATGAACATTAAAGCATGTAAAGATGTTCTAGTAGAAACCCATAATCCAAGTATGAACCTGAATATGAGCATAATATAGGACACTACTATAATGATTAAGTTAATAAGTTTGAGTGTAAAATAGTGTTTTTTTGGGGTGCATGTAAAAGCTTTAGAATAGCTTAAACGATGTGTTGCTACATCACAAGTTACTAACTCTGGGATGGTTCAGCTAAAAGAAGTAAAACTTTATAATTAAAGAACAGTGTCATTTATTAGGACATTCAGGCCAACCAGTTTCTAAGGATACAACACATCCCATTTTGATACTTATCACAGCAGAAATAAGCTGGTTTAATGCCACTATGTTTTCCACTTTGAAGTTGCAACCGTACCTTGGCGGCATCTGACAGGTAGTCACTAGACGTAGCTCCGGGTGGATCGTCACACTCTTGATGCATGGCTTTGCCCTGGCATGACAGAGACAAAAAGGGAGCATGTCATTTCTCTGGTTTTTGAAGAACTGACAGCAAAAATCCCTCTTTCCTCCTTATTAATACATTTCACCTTGGGTTTTTGGAATCCTTTAAATTTAGATGGCTTCTTCTGTTGAAAAGAAAAAAGAAACATTGAGAATTATTAAATAACGTAAAGGTAAAGCCTTAAAAGTGACAACGTGAGTGACAAAATTACCGGTTTGCAGGTTTCTACATCATCTTCTTCCGAGTCATACACGTAATCTTTTCCTTTTTTAGTGTAGTCATCCTCAGCGAAGGGATCCTGGAATACCACAGAAAATTAAAATGAAGTATTCTTTCATAATGATGCCCCATTCTTATGTCTTGCCATAAATCAACATTGACATACACTGGAAGCTTGCTGAGGAATCTGGTGGTTGAATCCAGTCGCTTCACCCTGTCCATAAGCAGTATTAGCTGTGCGTGGGATGGGAATAGGGATTTTGTGTTTGGAAGTTTCCTAATGCAAGAAACAAAATTGTGTTAGATAAAAGGTTAAGACACCAAGCCTATGCTGTCAGGAGGAATAAAATAAAAACATTCTTCTCTTCTGCATAAAATCTAAAGTGACTACAATCAACCACTCTGATGCAGCAGCTTCCATTCACACAAGTGTTTAGTGACGGGTTAACACTTTTTTTCCCCCAAAGGAGTTTTTGTCTTTCAAACAAAAACGCTGTGGATGTGCTGTTCACGGCATCAAATGGCATTTTGACAAAGCAGGTAAACTGTGCTTCTACTCTTGCTGTTAGCGTGTTACTGGCACTATTGTTACAAAGAAACTGGTTTCCATCCATCCAGAAAAAAAGGTCATTAAGTAAAAACAGGTGACAAAACAGTCAATTAAAACAGAGTATTAAATGAGTATTGAAAGTTACAGAATGGCAGTCTCCCATCGCATATGGATCTTCATCCCCACTCAATTCAGCAGACCTGCGGTGTGTTTTCTGAAAGTGCTCCTCGTCCGTGAAAGCAGCCTTAGAAACAGATTCAAAACCACCGGTAACGTTAAAGTTAGTCAGGAGTGAAAACCATGCAGCATAGGAGCCACAGCAAAATAAAATGTCTCCAGTTTCAAACATCTTAGAACACTTTTAATGAATATTAGTTATTTTCCAAGCATGATTCAAGTCAGCAAATAACTACAGTACATTCAAATGGATGAACATGTCAAAGAATTTATCAAACCATGGTAGAAATAAGAAAGATACTACCTTGCAAGATGAATAGAGACTGTGGCCTCTCCCCTCTACATCCACTAAATCATCATCCTAATAGGGAAATTAGTATCATAACTTACTCAGATGTAGAAAATTTTATCAGAACAAAAGAAGGGAGGGAGTAGTTTTGTGTTATGGAAGTGTTTTTTCTTGAAAATAAAAATAAATGTAATAACTAGTTTAAAACGGTTTAGCGCTAACTGAAAAAAGCTGAACTTTCATAATTTCTGTAAGTAATTCACAGAAAATAATCAGACCATTCACCCTAATATTAGACAATGGGAGAACTAATTATTTAATGTCCTATGACATATGGATTGCTGTTTGAATGTTAACTGAACTTTAGCCAACTGTTACCTGGGACTTCTTCTGAGGTGTGTAGCCTTGTGCACCCAAAACGTCTTCTTGGGATTTCTCCTTTATGAGCAAAAGAAATTTGAAATGTGATTCAATGCTTAGATGTTTTCATATCAAATAAAAAGTATGAGCAAACCCCCCCCCCCCCCCCCCCAATGGACATAATCATACCTTTGAGCTTTTGCGAGGTGTGTATCTCTGTGCTCCCTTTGGTTCAGATAAAAACTGTTAATGTAACACACATTCATTAATAAACTATGCTGGGAAAGGACGGGATATTTAGTACAGTCGATGTGTGATACCTTTTCTACAGCGATGACGTATCCTCTGTGTGGCACAAACCTGATTTTCACCCTCTTTTTTTCCTTCTGGAGAGCAAAACAATGCATGTCAGATTATACGCAGATCTCACTTTAAATGCTCAAATGTCTTAAGTCTAAAGTAATTAGGTTATTTAAATAATTGTGCCCTTTTCAACCATGATAAATCCTGACATTTATGTGCATATTGCTATGTATTATTATTATTATTATTATTAAGTATAACAAAGAACTTACAAATCCACTGCGATCCATCTCCCCCTGCTGGGCTTCCAATCCTCCCTCCTCGCCAGTACCCTCACTCAAAACTGTCCCCTGACAAAAAAAAAAAAACAGCTTCAGAAAGTGAATCACTGTTTAGGGAGACCAACCTTTGTCTTTAAGAATCTAAAACGTTGACTTTGGGGTGTATTATGGTGTTAATGCTTAATATAGGGAAAAAGGATGCTTTTAAACCTTTTTTTTTTCTTTTTAAAAAAAAAAAAGGTTTACTTTACCTCTGACCATCGGCGTATTATGGGTTTTTTTTTGCTGACTTTTCTGTCAGCAATGTCAGCATCCTGTTGTGGAATGACAAAAAAAACTTCAAAACTGCAGCCTAGATGTAAGAAGTCACATGCACGCAAGCAGAGTTTAGACCCAGTATAGGATGGCAGGATTTGGATTTAAACTTCCATGGCCAATTCAGAAGATTTTTAAGAAAACCTAAATCAATGTCCTTCAGCGCGCACACACACACACACACACACTTGTACTTCAATACACTCACCTTTGATTCCCGGGGTAAATGTCTGTGCATGTGCTTTTCCTCCGGCACGGAAGAAGCAAGGGATGCTCTTCTTAGCAACTGATTGACTTTGGTCTTCAAATGTTTCTTCTGTTGATGAAAGGTGAAACATTATTAAACCACCACTGGTTTACTCATACTTATCAGAAATACATTACCAAGATAACATACCTTATAGTCCATCCCATTCTGCACCTCATCTTCAGTCTCTTGTTCAGACATGTGTAGGTCTGAAAAATCCTAAAAAAACAAACAATAAATTTTAAACACTGCCATTATAAAACACACTGGTGTGTTCAGATGAAATATTACTATAGTTTAATTTATTTTAGCAGATGTTACTTCTAGATCTAGTGTTTAATTGGCATAAAAGTTTTACTATTGTAGTGTACACTATCAAATCGTGTCTATGGAAAGAATGTAGGATGTTAGATTAGATAGACTTTGTTGATCCCAAATTGGGATATTTCATTAAGACTACACTTACTGACACATGCTTACACAATTTATGTTTGATTCTAGCCACCCGGACCGTTACCTTGGATGATTTACGACAGGTTGGTAGTGTCTTACTCCTCTCATCCTTTGTGTCATCATGAAACTTCTCCTGCGAGCATATAATCCTTACCATTATTAAAATGAACACGGAAACACAATCAGTGCAGTGAAAATGTGATTTTGATTTGTTTCACTTACATTTGACCCTCTTCTGGAAAGCCTGGACAATCTGAACTTTCTATCCTTTTTCTGTAAAAAAAAAAAAAAAAAAAAAAAAAAAAGTTAAACTATATACTTGATAACAAACCCAGAACGTCTAATGAGTGAGACAGATAGTACCTTGCCGTGACTCCCAGAGACATCCTGATACTCGCCACTTCCTCCATCAAAGTCTGCCGTTATCTAATAGAAAGGTTAGCCTTTAGCATCTACTTTTTGCTAACAACTAATGCCAACTACAAAAATAACTTGTCTTACTTTCATCGATTCTCGTCTGAGTCTTAATGTTCCAGACTTGTAGGGGAAAAAGGAAAAAACAGACTTCAGTAGCTAAAATGTGATTGGCCAAACATTCATGTTGCATAGAGAAGGTTGCTGAGAGTTGCAGGTGGCATGACAACATATTTTGAAAGAATATGATGAAAGAATTTCAGTTGAATTTTGAACATGTTTTCTTACTGGTTTGAAGTCAGGGTTAAGTTCAGGGCTGTCTGTAGGCCAGTCTTCAACACATCTTTCCTGTTTTGGGATTTTAGTAAAAGCAACATTTATACTGGAAAGAGAAAGCATAATCCAGAATGCAATGTGTACATGTTTGCCATGTCCATCCATCCAAAACTTTTTTCCATAGGAGATATGTTGGCTTAATTTTTCTCCAATACCAAGACAACATTCCCTCTTGTATGAAAACAGACTGAATTCACATCCCATTTGAATGTGAAATGGCATCAGCCAATGAGCCTTCCACTACTAAAGCGTAGAAAACCATCTCATGTGTTCATTCTACTGGGTGTAATTGGAATTTTAGACTTTTAATCCTTGAATTATGTTTTTTTCAATTTCTTGAAGTGACTTTCCCCTAATAAATGTGTTAATAGCTGCTAAACATTTAGTAATTAATATTGAAAATCACTTACTTAAAACTCACCTGTCCAATAAGCAAGATGTCCTCAAAGACGGGACAGTTTTCAGATTTAATTGGTTTACTTTCCTGTAAAAAAAGATATTTGAAAACGCCCACAGAAACATGACGTTTCTTCTTCAAACTACCCATGTATGACCATTACATTGTTCCTCATCGATATTTGGAGAATATCAGAGAAAACTTTGTTAGCCAAGCAAATTAGGGCAGCTAATAAAGTCAAATCTAAACAGCATGCGTACCAGAGTTTTTGTTTGGTGTTGAATAACTGGTTTTGGGAGTGGTCTGAAGGCTGGTTTGGGAGCAGTTGTTGGTGCAGTTGCTTCCGGTTCAACCTAAACACAGTCCAAACGAGACAAAGAGTAGTTAAAAGCATTGCAGTAGCAAAGAGTTAAAACAGAAATATAAAAACCTTTTGCTAAACTGTGTTCTTTCCATACAGGGTTTGAGGGTGTGGGTGGAGGTGGCCTTTCTGGTTTTGGTGGTCTAGTTCGAGGCAGTGGCTTTGGTGGACGTTTGAGGGTTGGCACCTGTAAGTTTGATTATAAAAATAAAAAAAAGGGTATGAATTGCATGTGTAAATCAGAATATGTCTATAGAATATGAGCTATTTGTCAGCAAGATGCATCCTACAGTACAGTGGGACCCTCATCAATGCACAACATAAAGTACAACGTGTAAACATTTAATATGGATATTAAGGTTGCCCAAATATCAAAGGACACTTGTTACATACATGAGTCATGTCAGCTGGAGATTGTCTGGTTGAAATGGCCATATTCCTTGCCCGACTGAAGGGACTCGGCTGTATAATAGACTTGGTTCCCTCAGGAGTCGTCAAGAAAATATCATTTGGCCTGTCCAAAGACTTTGGTTGGACGGCTGCATGAGATTCTGATGGTGTTGCCTTGACGGGATCTGGTGACGAAAATGTGTCCAACTTAAATTTTGATAGGCTGTTGAGTGAAGGTGTACAGTCTGAGGGCTTAAAGGCTGTATTGTTGTTGGTTATCCCAAATATATCCCTGCCATTAGTGTCTGAGGGAAACGGAAGGAAGCTGTCTGAAGTCCCAGAAAGGACAGGGTCAGACTGTCTTGAGGGAGTAGTACTGAACGGGTCATCCAAGCTGGAAAGGTCCTGGAATAAATCTCTTGCAATTGGGCTTGGGAATGGGTCGACTGAATCTGTAGATGAACATGAAAATATATCCAGATTTTCCTTCCACAAAGACATGCCAAAAATATCCTCTTTGGCTGAGGGATCTTGTTTGTTTCCCCTGTTGTGGAAGAGTTCTCCACTTTTAGTCGGAACTGTTTGAAACAATTCTGATTCTTTGGTCGTGGCAGAACAGAATGGGTCCGCTATCATTGGCCGTGGAGACCGGAACAGATTATCCTCCATGTTTGGCGATTTGAATGGGTCTACAAAATTACTGGACTCCGTAGTGCATTCAGTGTGAAATAACCTCTCTCCTTTAGCAGACTGGAAAAGATTGACATCTTTAAACAGGTCAGAGCTTTTTAAATGCAAGGTTTTTGAGAGGTTCTGTGTTTGAGTGGGGATTGGCTTAAATAAATCTGGGGAGTTCCAGCTTAAGTCATTAAAATGGCCATTGGCAGATACGTTTTGGGCCAATGTTGGTGTCTGGAAACCGTTTGAAGCAAGGGTCTGGAAGAGGTCCTTTGGATGTTCAGAATATTCAGCTCCATTTTCCACAGTCTTCATTTCAGGATGAAGATCGCGAGGCAAACTCGTAAATTTAGGTGGAGGGGCAAAAACGCCATCAAGGGCTACTTCTTGACCTTTGCTGCCAGATTCCTGGTGAAAAGAATACAGGGTATTAAGGGACATGCTCAATGAAAATAACTTTACTTAGGTAATGCTGTGATCTGTTTTTAATACCTGCTTACATGTACCAAATACTATTTATAAAAAGGGCAACGCCCAGTGATTCCATTCTGATAAACACAGAAAGGGAAATGAGACAGAAGAGGTGTTAGATTACACTTGGACTATTGACAGGAAGGAGGATTTAAAAAGGACACAGCAGAACATGTGGAATGATTGTTATGGGGAGGCATGAGCAAGAAATTACATTAGCTTGTTGCCTCAAGGACGGTTCAAGACAAAATAGTATATATTTTAAAATAAGGGCAGGCACAAGCAAAACGATGTATAAAAAAGGCTCTCAGATAATAGGCTTGTTCGGATGAACTGCGCCTCATCTGTGTAGTGGACAAGAGCAGGCGGCAGCAGCCTGGGCCCTGACAAAATCCGCTCAATGCGGACTGTTTCTGGCCGTTTTTCAGCAGAAAGCACAACAGAATGTGACAGAAAAACTGTGGTCCGGTTCAGATTCAATGAAATGTTATCAGATCCATATATCAACTTGTACAAGTCTCCATTTGTTTTAATTATAACAGAGTAGCTCTGAAAATGCTCTACATGCGATCTGTTGCTTATTTTAATTAAAAACAAACTGCAGATGAGCCGTACTAAATCTAAATCAGATTTAGTCTCGGACCTCTAAATGTCCCTTTCAGCCACATAACATGTATTCTGTACAGAGTAAGCTTTTAAATAAAACAAAAAGCAACTAAAATTCCTCCAGTTCAAAATCAATAAGTGTACGTAAAACGTCATCATGTTGAGTCGATTCTGAACCAATCAGCTGTTGGTTCCCACGCTCTGGGTCCGCCGGTGTCTTACAGTCGATGAAAAGCAACTGTGCTGCCGGCGTCTCAGAACGGCAGCCGCCTTGATCTCGCGAGGTTATCGTTGCCTACGTGTGCATGACATCACAGCAAGACGGGATCAAGTCGGACACAAATCGAACCGGCAAGTAACCGGCGCCAGTGATCAATTCTGCGCAGACCCGGCTCATCTCAAACGAGCCTATTATCTTTTTTTTTGCTTCCCCATTGGTTAATTTCATTCAGCACATCAAAACAAACCCTGAACTCACTCCATCCCTTTTACATGCCGACATATTAGTAGACTTAGTTATTTTTAGAAAACGTTGGTGCACAATCTGTTTATACACAAACATGCCAACCTAGACATATAACAATAACAGTTTGTCAGATTGTTCTTCAAATAACAAGAAACTGGGTGTGAATTTAACCTGTGCCACAGCAGGAAGAAGATGATTATACCTCGTAAATATTCCTTACAAAACACATTTATGGAAGGGAAACGTGGGAAGACATGTGAGGATTTTAATGCATTCTGATTTGGGTGATATGAAAACCATGTGTTCCTTGTAAACAAATCGATATTAACTGGTTTGTTGGAGACTGGTTCACAGATCAGAGGTTGATGAAACAAGAGACTTAGAGGGAAAGAGATTTAGATGAATACATTATCATAAAAAGGAAGCTAATTTAAATGTTTCTTTTAAAAAAGATATATAGTTATCTAGGATTGTAGGAAGAAATCAAACGTAATTCACTGTATTTAGGCTGGGTGGGTGCATGTTTTAGATGTAAAATAGCAAGTGGATGGAAGGGACGGTTTAAAATTGTTGTTCTGCAAGAGTGCGTGCGTGGCTACTTAACATGTCAAAAGGTCCTGTAGAGTGAGAACATTTTTTTTTTTTTCTCCATTCAATTAAATTTTCATCTATCGAGTTATATTTGTAATTGGGGATATATACATTTTGAAGTGGCTGTAGTCCAACAAGTAAGCCCAGAAAAACCACATGAGGTCAAACCAGTGTGCCGAGAGCATAGTCTTTCTGCTCTGTATTGTTAAATCACAGACATGACAGTGCAAAAGAGAATTTAGCTACATCATCATGACATGGGTCTACTCTGTGTGTTGCCCTTGACAAAAATAGGCCTACGTCACGTGCCAGCCATAGTTGCCAAAAGCAAATTGGTTGTTTACCTGTGTCAGGACAAAATGTTAAATATGAAATACGTGGAAGAGGATGATGGAATTTAGGTTGCAGTTTTGCTCCCACACTTGAGTATCACTCTCACACACACACACACACACACACACACACACACACACACACACACACACACACACCACCTAAAACGAGATATTTTCCACCAAAGACCCAATTTAAAAGTACTCACAGATCTTTCCACAGCTGCTCTTTCTGCTGCACTCCATCCATGGTCGACACCCACCACCTCATTCTCCTAATACACATTTAAATTAATGAATTAATTAAATAAATACGAATAACCATACAGCCATGTCGCGAACACTTTTGCCAAGCAATTTTAAAACCAATTCGGCTTCTACTAAAACATTAAAATTAGCTTAGCTACATCAAACGCGCAGTTTTCAAGAGACTTACCGTTGTTTCTCCTCTCATGATCAGTAAAGTTGGTTAAAAATGTAAATACAAGATTTAAAACCGCATTATATTCTCCAAGGGAGAGATGTATGGATGATTTAACAATGCTAATGTTTCCTTTGCTAAATGCGTACGCACAATTGACACGAGTCACTTTGGTAATTAACGTACACCTGCTGTCAGCCGCGAGGGATGTCTAAACATCCGGAGTTATAGATTTCAAAATAAAAGGCTTTCCTCGTACGTGCTCAGTGTCGCACGCTGAACACAAATGATCTGATCAAAATGTTATTTGAGTCATACCATATTTGTTAAGTTGCATTATCAAATAATTTTCTTGCTCAGAACACTCAGGAATTGCTGTACACGTTTTTTTCGTCAATTTCTTTAAATTATATATTGATCTACAAAATAATTATTACACATTTAACAATATTACCAAAACCAGGATGTAGACACAAGGTAGCCTACTTAGAACAGCATCCCTAGTTAAATTCATAATTTGACAAACTGACAAAATTAGCCTGCAGATTTGGGAAGTTTAATTTAAAAAGCAATTTATTGTGAAACCTTGACAATTTGCAGTTATTAGTGTTTTCAGAGGTTCCAGCAAGTTTAAATTGACTTAGGTTACTGTCGACTTTTAGCCACTAATAACCCATATTTGGAAACTGGAGGGGGGAGATTAATCCTCCATTATTTTAACATCTTCACATAGGCTTAAACTTAAATAGTACTTTTTTTGGATCAATACATTTTTCAGTACTATTTTGAAGGCAGATTCACAGAACTTCCAGTGTCTTTGCTTACAGCGTGGGTTTGACACAGATCGGTACCTTTCCACCTATTGTTGTCATCTCAATGCAAACCGACCGGTTGTCCTTGCCCAGTTTGACAGGGCGGTGTTGTCCAGCTCTGTTGATGTCCTGAAGCTCTGTGCTGACAGATGAGGAAGCTCTGCAGTGATTTATTATTGACTGCCACTTATACAGACTGCAGTGATACAGTGATACAATTTAAGAAGCTGTTGTAGCTTCTGAAATGTGCTATACAAATAAAACTGCCTTGGCTTGCCTACAACAGCTTCTTAATGAAAGTTATTGGTCACATCTTAGTGTGACCAATAACATAAACGCAAACATGCGTATTCCTTAATCCATTCCAGAAATGCAGCCTTAAAACGTTTTCTACATGTATAAGAAAAATCGAGAGAAACAATAAGATCATGTATTAATTTAATGAGTAACATCCAACAATTAGGCAATTTCTTTTCACACTGTCTCTACAATTATGTTTTCCTTAGGCTTTTACTGAAAGTCTGAGTTGGCTACACCCTGCAGAAAACACACACCTTAATCACTAAATGGCATCTTAAATTGTAACTCAAAATGAAAGTGGTGATTAGAATCAGCCCATGCAAAAAAAACAAAAACACGTTGGCTAAAAATAGAACAACTAAGTTGAAACGTTTTGATCCCAAAATCAGGTTTGTCCTGGTTCCACCACAGGTTTGTCCTGGTTCCACCACAGGTGGTAACCAGTGATAGCACTGGTATGTAGGCAAATCTTAGGTGCTGAATAAAAATAAAAAAACATTATCATATTGTTAACACAAAACATACTTTCATGTAAACTGTAGATGGACGGCAGATGGACAGTAAGAGACTGCACGGCTTTTTAAGAAATGGTGACTGCACAGAATCCTGGCTTTATAGTTAGCTTTAACCCGTTATTATGCATCATACATATTGTCTACTGTTAGAAAAAAATAACTATCATGTGTTCTTTGATTTCATGAGGACGAAGAGAGGCTGAGGAACCAATTGAGAATTAAGAAAAGGTTTAATGAAACAGCATGATGAAGATGATAAGACAAAGACAATGCGACACAAAACATGATAACACTGCAGCAGACAGCGGACTTGATCCATACTTCTCCCTGATGGAGTCACATGAGACCAGTTACAAAATCATCACCACGTCCAAATTTTATCCCAAAGAAGTTGAGGGTAGTTCCTCAAATTAAATCTTTCCCTATTGGTCAGATGTTTTCTCAAGATCAAGTCTGAATTGTCAGGTTCTAGGTCACAGGTAAAGGTCTTTTATCATGGTGGTGCCAATTCTATTTAAGCTTACTTGGTTATGCATTTCCTCTTTTCTTAGTCAAGTCTGGCCTGGCAGGGGTGGTTCCCTATGAGACAGTAGGGCCGTCTTGACCTCTTCACAGAGACAAAATGCATATTACCCTAACCTGGCTGCATCATACATAAACAGAAATACATTGTTTTCAAAACAACGTTTTTCACTTTTTAGAACTCAACAATACATAGACAAATATCATTGAATGAGCAGAATGCAAACTATCATGTTTTGAATAATAGCGAATAGACAGTGTTGTGACATTAATTGTCCAGCAGGTGGCAGAAGCTCATCAAAGACTAAAGTTTTGAGTCATGAAACTCTGCTTTTGTTTTAGGAGAAGTAGAAGTTTTGATTGTAACATATTTTATTACAGTTACATGATACAATACCTGATTAAAACATTTAGCACCAATGTAATTCAAAACTCAAACTCTGTATTATTTTCTGAATTCTTTAAGTTTTCGTTTTGGGAAGTATGATAACTTTCAAAAAACAAAAAAACAGGGACCCTTAGCTAAGAGCACCTCAACCTCAGTTAAAGAATTTTGAAACAATTTTATACATACAACTTTATTAATATGAATACAGGAATAAAGAAAAGTTCCTAAATTTAAATAACAGAGGAACGTTGACTTATGTGATATACTACGCTATAGCCTGTGTAAAACAAAGATGATACAATATGTATTTAAAAGCATTTACATGTAAATAAAAATCAAGTGCATGGTGATCTTTTGTCAAAACATGTTCATCAGAATGTTTAAGGAGTTACAGATCACTGTCACGTGAGCACACTTGCTATGCTTCCAAATATTTGTGCCATTGTGAAGAAAGCGAAAGAAAAATCATGTTGGCACACCTCGGGAATTAGGGGAATTCAAGACGTAATGTGAGTTTTCATTTATTTATTAATTTGAATACAGGAACAAAGAAAAGTTCCTAAATTTAAATAACAGAAGAACGTTGACTTTTTTGATATACTAATCTGTAACCTGTGTAAAACAAGGCTGATATAAAATGTATTTAAAAGCATTTACATGTAAATAAATATCAAGTGCATGGTGATCTTTTGTCATCATAACATGTTCATCAGAATATTTAAGAAGTCACAGGTCACTGTCACTTGAGCACACTTGCTATGCTTCCAAATATTTGTGCCATTGCGAAGAAAGCGAAAGAAAAACCATGTATACACAGCTCATGATTTAGGGGAATTCAAGAGATAGTGTGAGTTTTTATTTATGGTTGTCACTCATAGGCTGCACATTCCTGCAGCTGTGTAAAAAGGGCAAAACTTAGTCCACAATAGGTCCAACAGATAGTCAAAAGTACGGCAAGAAATCCCCTTGGGGCGGTGCTCGAAAAACACACAACAATAAAAGATTTAATAGAAAGAAACAACTGCTTGGGCTGCAGATCATCTCCGGTGTGTTAAAGACACACATCACTTCTCATCTTGTTAACAGGTGAGTATCAGATTATTAAACAATACATTACATATAGTACATGCATTAATAACAAAAAGAGCTACATAATACAATGATGTGTGTAGGTGTTTTGATGTGTATTTGTGAATGTCTGATATTCAGAGTAATGATACTGTTCAGCTTAGAAAATAAAAACCTTAAAAAAAACCTATAAAAAAAGTACATTGCTGCCACGCCAGAAAAAGAAAAAGGAATCAGTATCACGATAACCTTGCCAAGCTGAGCTTTTCTTTTAGTATCCTCTGTCTCAGTGAAGAAGGTAAACACAGTGTCGGTTGATATTTATGTGTAAATATTACCAGCTTCCACTAAATTAATCTTGGAATCAAAATATAAGCTTACTGTACATGTGAAAGTAAAACTCTGTGTTTATATCAGTTAAGCTATCGGGCTCAAACCAAACATCATCAAAGTTAATGGACAATGTTTCCCTAATGTTGATTTTTTAACATTAAGATGTCAGTCATATTATCTGCCTGTACAACATTTCACCTGATGCTGATTTTAAAAATAAGGAAAGAGTTACTGTTTTTGTTTTGTTGTTCTTGTGTAGCCCAAAGACACAACTCCTACTGCATTTAGTTTTTCAACCCTGTCATAGAATGACGACAAAACAATACACTATCTCGTTAGAACATGAAAACATTTCATTTTGTGATCACTTATTGTTATAAAATATATTGTCATAGTTAGCAAGCGGTGAAGTTTTATGTAATAATCACATAATAATCTGAGAGTATTTTAATTCATTGTAAAAAACGTGTCATAACGTTAGACTGATTCATTTTGCTTTTTCTGACATAGCAGCAATATGCTGCCATAAAAAAAACTTCTAAATATATATCATGAAGTAACCTGTATCATATAATAAGTAAAAAAGCTGTATTTATTATTTATAAATGTTGCCTACTGGACCTTAAAGAAAGAATCTAAAATATTTAATTTTGTCCATTTCTGCTTTCCATGATATTTGTCAGTTTTCCCACAAAATGGAGGAAGTTGAAGAATTGCTAAAGAAACTCAACACTATACTCATTGCTCACCGTTACTTGACCGCCGAAAATAATGAAGAGCTTTTTCTCAATAAGCTGCAAGGACTGGTTACAAATATCAAATGGAGCCCAGTGGATGCCGCAGACTTGTTTAATGTTCTTCTAAAGCGATTTGAGTCAACAACAACTGACAGATCACATCTCCTCTCATGGATGTTAACCATGTTGCACTGTATAGAGATCCATTACATCACTCCCAGTTGGAAATGTCAAGGAAAGACACTTATTGAGTTGGTCCGAGACAGGACTTTAACAGATGAAGACCTCAAAGAATGTTTAGCCAATGACAGAGACAAGCAACTGGATGAAATTCTTGAGGAAATCCGCCATCAGAAGTTAATCCAAATTGGTGAAACGGTTTTAGATGATGTGAGAGACATTGTATCATCTGTCAGTAAAGATCTTAAGTCACACAATAATGGATCACAGCAGAGTGGCTTGAAAAAAGACTTGCTAATGCTCTGTCGGGCAGCTAAAAAAACTCACTTCCCACCACGACTGACACAGATGGTGAGCTGGTGTATTATGGCTCTTTCCCAAACGGGGCAGTTGATTCAGGTTGGCACTGGAGAGGGGAAGTCATGTATCGTGGCAATGTTTGCAGCTTTTCGAGCAATGAGAGGAGAAAAGGTAGACATCATGTCCAGCTCATCAGTTCTTGCACAAAGAGATTTGGAAGCATGGCAAAAATTTTATAAAGCTTTGAATATCAGTGTCAGCTGCAACACCAACAAACAAGACGAAGACTCAAAAAAGTGCTACGAGTGTCAGGTTGTTTATGGTACTGTGGAAACATTCGCTGGAGACTGGCTCCGGCACCACTTTCATAGGATGGACACATTTGGGGAAAGAAAATTCCAGTGTGCAATTGTAGATGAAGTGGATTCTTTGATGCTAGATAAAGGTCATCATGTGGTCTACATAAGTAGTGATATGCCTGCTTTGCAACATCTCAGTCCACTTTTGGCATTCATATGGTCCACTGTTAATAAGTACACAGAGATTGGCACAAAGACAACTGTGGGGCAAACATACCGCTTCCCTCATGTTATGCTTGAAAACATAAAGGGAAAAGATGTCGATGAGTTCAGCATCCTTCAAATGGCTGAGGACACAGGTTTACTGGCAAAAGGTTCAGTCAATGACCTTAAAAGGAACCCAAGCCTTTTAACTGAAAAAACTGCGAGTGTTACTGCTGACCAGTTGGCAAAGTTCTTTGAGACAGTAGAGAGGAGATTCCCCTCTTGCCAGTTTGCTCTGCACTGCAAAAACAATGATGGAGCAATAGAGGAACTGAACAACGGACCACAAACAGAAACGGCTGGAAGGCAGAGAGTGCCACTGCTTTTACTTAATGGAGGCTTCTGTCAGTACATGTATTCTGATGAAAACAGTGTCCAGAAAGCTGTCCAAGCAGAAATTGAACATGCTCTGCATTTCACACCATGCAAACTGAGCCAAGATAAAGTTAGCTGCTATGTGCCGGGCTTCCTTTCAGATCTGGTCAAATTGAAATTAAAGGTTTGGATTGAAAATGCATTATATGCACAAAACATGAGAATGGATCATGAATACGTCCTCGAGAGACATGGGGTAGTGCCTGTTGATTACAGCTGCACAGGTGTTGTTGAAAACAACATGCAATGGACAGATGGGCTGCATCAGTTTCTTGAAATGAAACATGGGTCCAAGCTGAGCGACATGACAGCCATCACGAACTACATGTCCAATGTTGGCTTGCTTCAAAAGTATGGAACTCAGATCTTTGGAATCTCAGGGACTCTTGGACAACAATCAGAGACTGAGACGTTGCAGAAAATCTATGAAGGTATAAAGACCTGTCGGATACCTTCATTCAAACGCAGAAAGCTGTTTGAGGTTGAAGGAGTGATTGTAAGTGATGAAAAAGAATGGATAGAGAAAATCTGTAATGTTGTCACTGCAAAAACCAACCCTACTCCATATAGGGCTCAAAGAGCTGTGTTGGTCATCTGTGAGACCATCAAACGTGCAAAAGTTGTCCACCATGAGCTAGGAGATAAAGTCCCAAACAAGACGCTTTACATAAACAACAACATGGACAATACTGCAATCTTTGCCAAGGAGCTTGAAGCAGGAGAGGTCCTTATAGCAACAAATCTAGCAGGTCGTGGGACAGACCTTCAGGTTTCTGACCAGGTAAAGACAGCTGGAGGTTTGTTCGTTGTGCAGACCTTTCTGCCAAAAAATGCTCGTGTGGAGTCCCAAGCATTTGGCCGTACTGCTAGACAAGGATCTCCTGGGTCTGCTCAACTCATTATCTGCCCCAGCCATCTCTCAAAGTCACTTGAATTGGTGGCTTTAGGCAAACATCAATCTGTATTGAAAAATATAATTTATAACATGCAAGTTCATAATTTTGTGGTGCAATTAAGATTGTACCACAAAAAACAAAGCAATGAAGTATCTAAAGATTTGGCTATGAAAGTGTTGACAAAAACCTCTGATTCGGGGATAAAGACACTTAAAGATGCCAGAAATAACTCTGTGGAACAAACACTAGCTAGCTACTTGGACTGTGACATCCCAACAATAAAGAAGAAGGAAGAGCTCTTCAGTCAGTATCTGGATACACTCAATGAAGTGTACAAAAGCAGTACCAAGCCAGCAGAATCAGATTTGTCTGCGCTGAATGAATTCTGGGGTATGTGGCTACTCACTAAATTCAGTGAGAATGATTCTATGATGGACTTAAAATACAAACTAAATGAAGACCTGGAAACAGCAAGGAAGAAACTCAGCCACAGACAATCACCCTCATCCAACCTGCACTACTACACTGCATTCGGCACTGAGCTGCGTGAAAAGGGAAAGCTCGCAGAGAGTATCGAGATGTACACTAAGGCCATACAGGAGGACCCCTGTTGGGCAGCAATTGCATATTACAACCGCGCTTTTGCTTCTTTAACCCAGCAACACAAGCATCAGGAGCCAAATTGCATCAATCTAGCTCGGGAAGATTTGCTGAATGCACTCAAGTCTGTTGAGCTCTACTGTGAACAAATTGAGCTTACTTGTAGATACTCCACACAAGACAGAGACCCACAGAGCAATTTAATCACCCGATTAGAAGGTCACATGATAACCAGACACAACGTGTTGGTGTATTTCAAGGCAAACATTCATGAAGCCATAAAGAAGTTAGACAGGGCTAGAGACTTAGGTGGAAATGTCAAAGTGGAGGAAAGTTTAGTCTTCTTCCTAGCTCCACTGATACATTTACTGCCCTTGGCGGTCCTTTCGACAGAATCACTGACTACAATCCGCTCCAGAGACCCTCTGAAGTTGCTCCAGCTCACCAGTCATCCCTCCTTTGACATCATCTATGAACTGAAGTGTCTTCAATCTCTGGGCCTGACTCACGTCTACACCTTAGACACACTGTTCTCTCTGGGTGGCTTTTTCTCAAGGATGGTAAGGAAAGCTTTTAATTAGATGGCAGGCGTTCAGCACTCAAAACAATCAAGCAAGCAACAGATCATACAATGGTGTTGTAAGGAAAATAAGTTAACCACCAACTTACAGGAACTAAGAAACAGATTTCTGCCGATTTTGAAGTTCATCTTTTTGGTTTAAAGTTTTTTTTCATCGGTACACGTTTTGGGGGAAATTCCTCATCCTTTAGAAAGCCATTTGATCCTAACTGAAGAACAAAACCAAAACCAAAACCGTTTGAGGTGTTACTGGATTTTTGATAAGATGTTAACCAGTGAAGGTTCCCTGTCCGTTGTTACGATGCATGCAAGATGCTAGATTTTCATTAACCATGTCAAGTTAATAGAAAAATGAAGTCTTAATATTAATATATTTTTATTGTACTTCAAATAAACATCATGCAATTTTAAAGAATGTTTTCTCCGTTTTGTTGTCATGCATTTACTTGGTCTTTTATATTTATTGAAATTACAATGACAAAGTAATGTTGTAATACTGATAGTAAAGTACATTACAGGGTTACATACTAATATTGTATTTTATATCTCACCTTTTGAAACATACACCTACAAAATTAAAGAGTTATTGTTGATTGACATTAACAGGATCATTGAAGTAGTTTCCTTGTTTTTATTCACTGAAGGTTTATATTTTTAGAGAGCTATAAATATGTGTATAAGGCATTTTAATTCAGTATAATAAAAATCAATCTATCATCACCTGTTGGCTATTGACTGTTCATTTGAAATACATATTACCTTTTAACAATATAGTAGTAATAACAATAATAATCAATGTGGTCCTGAAGTTTGCCTGCATTGGAGACTGCAGTAATGTAGGTCTTTACAGTTATTTGTTTAGCACAGTATCATAACGTTTTATGAGATGCATTAATATTAGAAAACAGGATTTGTCACAATTTCCATTTTAGGCAAGAAAAATAACTGGTAAGTGTTAAGTGTAGGCACATATAAGTTTGGCAAAAGGGATTTGGTCAAGATTAAACAAAACTTTAAAACAGTGTGTGTACATATTCAATTCAATTCAATTTTATTTATAGTATCAATTCATAACAAGAGTTATCTCAAGACACTATACAGATAGACCACACTCCAGAATTTACAAGGACCCAACAGTTCTAGTAGTTTCCTCCAGAGCAAGCAACAGTGCGACAGTGGCGAGGAAAAACGTCCTTTTAGGTAGAAACCTCGGTCAGACCCAGGCTCTTGGTAGGCGGTGTCTGACGGGCCGGTTGGGGTTAGAATTTTGTAGTAGTTCACCGCATAGCAGGACGCTGTGCGGCATTACAAGGCACAGCAGGACGTAGCAGGACGTAGCAGGGCACTGCAGTGTAGCAGTTGAACATGGCATCTCAGAACATGGAGCGGGACCAAGGCGACAGCTACTACCCTGATTTTGGTATTTGATATTAAAATGTTAAGCTCATTTGAGAAAGCTTTGTGAGAGCATGGTGGACTTGAAGATGCTGTGAGCCACCAGGATATTTGAAAAAAAAATAACTCTGCTATCTACAGTTTTGTCAGAGTTAAATTAAGGAAATTGTGGGGCAAAATTAAAGTTTGCGGATTAAGTAGTGTTTTGCTGTTTACTTTTGACATGTGCAGTGACAATAAAGTTAAATTGAATCAAAGTACAGGCTAGCCTTAAGGTCTTGTTCTGCTTACCAAGTGAACCCACCTGTTTCAGGAAGGAAGTGGTCACTGTGTGGACGAATGGCAAATTGTTGGAAAAACACGACACACTCAGGAGTATTGTATTTATGTATACAGTATATACTGTATTTAGCATTTCTTGTCAAATACATAATTCCACATGTGTTCATTTATAGTTTTCTTCAGTGATAATCTACAATGTAAATAGTCATACAAATAAAGGCAATAGTTGAATGAGGTCATCAAACTTTTGGACTGTACTGTGTATATATATATATATATATATATATATATATATATATATATATATATATATATATATATATATATATATATATATATATATATATAAAAATAAAGGGGCACAGGTGTTTTTTACATGTGGTTCTTGATTACAACCAAACATCCAAGATGGCGTATAATTTCTTTCTTGCTCTTCTGCTGGTCAGTAGCGCGGCACTCAGTGCTGCCACTAGTAACCAGGAGCTATATCGCAACTGTCTGAAAGCACACCAAAGAGGGCTTTAGTTCCCCTAACTTGACAATATTCTGTCAGTCCTTTTCATATAAATACTGTGTGGTAGTTTGGATGTCTTTATTAGCAACAAAAGCAACACAATTTACAAAATACATTATCAACCCATATTTATATTAACCCCTTTCGAGAAAGCAAGACAGGAAACAGGATATTCCTCTTAGGCTTTTATTTATATTTTAAGTTTGCTTTTTAAGGATGTTCATTGTGTTACACAGAGAAATTAGCCACACAACTAAAATTGATTGCACTCTCTTCATCTTTAAACTTTTCTTATTTATTTTTTCTCCCTCATCAGCGCTAATGCTCTAAAAGTTACACAAGAACTATCACACGGTTAACTAACTTGTGAGCACATCGGGACAGTAAACTAACACTTCACAGAGATTTAAAAGAAATCTCAAAACATAGAGGGGGAAGGAATATATGATCAAAGTAAAAATGAATTGACAGAAATAGACAAAATGGACAAGCATTTACAATCAAACAGCCCTGCTCAACTCTCCACAAATAAGTACTAATCCTTTTCCTTATTTGGAAATTATATTTTCCGGGCTCCACGCATTATCCCTTTTTTGGTAGACGCTCCCATGCCCAACTGTTAAGTTTCAATTAAAATGACAGGAGAACTTACATTCTACACGTCAGCACTTTGTCAGCAACAAAATTGCCTAAAACGTGATGGCATCCTGGGGTGACGTCACATTCTGCATTAACACCCTAAAGCACAAATCATCCTAATATAAAGATTTGTGTTTGCCTTTAACAACACAGCAGTTGTTAGCATTTAAAAGGATGGATGTAAATTGCATGTGATGGGCAGAGGGGAGTGACTTAAAAAGCAATTATTGTCATCACAACCATCATTAATGTCTTCAAAGAAGGCCAACCCAGTCTGTTCAAAGCTCAAATCTCAGGCCCTCCAATGACTTTCTTGTCACTGTCATCATCATACATCATCAAACAGGTTTGGTAAAGGAGCACTGGACAGCATGTGAAAGAAAGAGGCAACCACCAACTGACTTGTAAAAATGATATTGCTTATTAAGGGAAAATAAATCAGATGCAATGCTGCATCAAAATGTGGGCACACAGTTGGCTTAAAACTGTATATCGGATTGGGTCCTATGGTACGGGCAGTCCAATAGCTACATGTTGTAGGGCAGTGATGAGCTTTATGTTGAAAATTATTTATTTTGTTAATTTTTGGGGCTCTTAGTTTTGGCAGTAAGAATGCTTATTGGCTACAAATACAGATTGGTTGTTTAAGGTACAGATATTGGCTAATACTTTTCCACGATAAAAAAAAAAAGCAAATTATTTTGCCTTGTATGGCTGTCCCAAAGTGTGTTGGCAGTGAAGGGGCTGGTACATTGTCATAAGTCAAAGGGGATGATGGTGGTCTTAAAAATGAATTACTAAAACTTTTCCATAGGACCCTGGCTTTCTTCATTAATTGTGCTTTCAGGATACAAGTGCTTTCATACACCTCACATGTACTTCCTCAGACACACACAAATCGCAACAATCAAAACACAATTCTCTTGAGCCTGTTGCTTTAATAAAGCTGCTTGCTGCGAGAGAGGAGCTTGTGTTCGTTTTACCTCACATCACACAGAAACTCAAGTATGATAGCTGGGTTTGTTAGGAGGTATCCATGCACGGGCAAGGCTAAGCGACTACAACCCAGATGAACACAGTGATCCCTTCTGGCTGTGCCTAACACGGAAATGCAATATCAATACTAAGATGCTTAGTGATGTAATGCACCCTGTTGGGTAGTACACGAGTGTGCATATTAGGACATGCAGTGCGAGACTGCCAGCAATATTGGAAGCACTATTTAATGTGCGACTAGTGTTAATGATAGGATGCTAGCTAGCTAAAGCTAACACCCTCAGTCTCACCTATGCTTAACTTTAGACCGCCACTTTCGCTAAACAAAACAGCACACACAGATACACACACACACACCCACCCAATCCACAGAACTGATTAGCAGAATATAAAAGAATATTATCCAGTCATTATCCACATGGGTTGATACCAGGCATGCAACTTCCAAATCCCCAAAAAAGAAGAAAAAAAAAAATCTTCCTGCCCACCTCCTCAAATCCAATGGGAAAACAAAACTTATAGACAAGGGCAAATGGAAGATAAACAATCAGGCAACATCAAGGAGGAAGTAGTCACTATAATGGCGCTCATTGGCTGTTACCACACAACGGTTCAACCAATCCGTAGCTTCAGCCATTTGCTGAGGCAGGTTACAAATGAGATAATAAAATTTGATTAAAGAAATTAAAATAACACAATAAAAACTAGCTTAAAATGTAATAGACACACATTGTTATAAGTATCTCTGCTATGTTTTTTTGTCTATGTTGTTTTAAACTCATTGTGTAATAAAGAGAAAAGATGTTACTCTTTTTTTCTATTGTATGATGATGATCATCATCATCGTTAGCTTCAACATCAGTATCGACAACATAATCATCTGCATCAACAAAATAACGCGTTCAGAATTATTACTATTGGTTAACGCAAAGTGTGCAGTCTCTATAGAGCCCCCTTATCTAAATTAAAGCGCTTTATTGGCTGATGGAGGCTCCGATAGAGGGGAGGGAGAGAGGAACGCCGGCCATTCTTTCCCCACCGGCCCCCTTTAATTTATTAATCTCTTAGATACTGTAGAACAGCCAATCCACTCTTTTTCAGCTGGAAGGGGGTTCTGAGGAACAGGGCTGTTACAAACTAAGGAAGATAGGTTCCTATTTCCTATGAAATCTCTCTCTCTCTCTCTCTCTCTCTCTCTCTCTCTCCCTCCCTCCCTCTCCTTATCTCTAGTCCTATTCTGCTCTTGTGGGGAATGATGGGAGTTGTTTAGTGACAAATAAGTAACCCATTCGTCTTGTTCCTAAATTATCGCCAAGCTTCATCTTTCCCTTTCTTTTGCCTTCGCCCTTCATTTTCTCACTCTCACTCACTTTCTCCCGCTATCATTTTTTTTCCTTCAACAAGACACCTCCATCGTTTGGGAAGGGCTGGGTGGCATCTGGCCGCCCTGCGAGCCCTGGGACAGGGTGCGGGAGCGAGAGCGGGACCCGTCCATGGAGTAGGAGGAGGAGAGGGAGGTGGTGCGGGAGCGGGACAGGCGGGTCATGCAAGATGAAGCCACTGTGGAGAGAAATGGAGACAAAATGTGCTTAACCAATTAGATAGCCAAGGAAACGCTACGCAACATCTAAAAAGATAAAGCTGGCATCATTCTATATTGTTTTGTTATTGTTGAAAAACCCAATGAAAAGACAAGAGAAGCTAGAGATCTTACTGTAGCCCATTCCCTGGATGAAGTACTTGAAAGCCTCAGTCAGTTTAGCAGGCTGCAGACACAAAGAAAAGAAAGTGTTTTCCATTCAGTACAATCCCGAATTATTACCTGAACTCGGAAATAATATTGCTAGTTGGCAGCCAAGGGTAACAGTTACACTTTGAAGGACCACAAAACCCAGATTCCTACCCTCTCTGAGTGGTTTGTTTTCTTTTTGGGATAAGGGAACTGGCGATATAAATTCAATAGCAGTTTGAGATTTCATCTTTATTCATTTTTCTTTTTTCAAGGCACTAATTCATTTGCTCCAAAAAGAATTCATGCAAAAATGGTGCACAAGTTAGAATGATAGCATGTTTTTTCTTAGTTGAAGGCCCACTTTGTGATGGCTGATTGAACGTGTATGTTTAAAAAAAAAAACATTGTTTTCTGCAACTTTAACATCAGTTTAAAGTATCAGTAAGGCTGTTAGCATGTTGTTACCTGGGTCAGCTGAGGGAGACCACCAGCGTCAGCCATCTTTGGAGGACGGAGAGAAGAAGTGTGTAAGAGTAAATGACGAAGGGAGAAACATTAAAGACTTTAAATGTCACTTAGTGTACCTTTAGGAATGAAGTTGTTGTTGGATCCATTTTGCTGTTGCAGTCCACCTAGTGGTTGCAGAAGGAAAAACAGTAAACCCTTCAACAGTACACAGATTACCCATTTCTAGCACTTAAAGCTATTCTGTCTCCCCCATGAGGAATTCTAAGTAATGACAACAACACAGTCAATGCGTCCACATGATCCACGCCTTCGGTGATCAAGCACCCCCCCACGCAAGTTGCAGGAAGGCACGGAGGAAAAACATGAAGGACTCTTCAGAAAAGGTAGTCAGCTTCACACGAGTTTCTGCGTGCGAAAACCGCCGGACGACACGATCTTCTGAATGTAGTCATACTGAGAAATACAGAGAGACTTGTGTGGAGCTGATAGTCCTTACTGGTTTGCAGCAACTCATTTGGCAATGGCTTGATTGTAACGGCATTCATTAGTGTATCAAAAAGTTACGCACCAAAGCTTTTAGGTAATTGTAATGCATTACTCCCGGCCGGGGTTGACCCACGTGATCTCTGAACTGTCATACCAGGGACATATGGATACCCATGTAGACTGGCTTGGTTTGAAGTTTTATATCATATCTGTTGATATGAATCAGAACACAAAGCAGGTGAAACTTACAGCAGCGTCCTCATATGGAGCCTGATCGCCCACCACCAACATTACTGGACACCTGAAGTTGACAGAGATTTAAGTTAGAAGGGTGGTATTTGGATTTACACAACAAAATCAAACAAAAAATAAAGTATACAGATGAAAGTTTAGAGGTGATTTACTTGAAGGTGCTGTTGCGATCAATGTTCAAATCTCTGCGACTGGAGGGAAACAAAAAGACAACACTTTGTTGGCCGTTGTGGAGTATATTTGTGTTTATGTAATGATGTCTGTGCGTGTGTTTACTTGTTGTAAGACTTCCAGAAGAGCTCTATGTTGGCCAGATTAGACGCTTTGGAGATGCGCTCTCTGTGAGACTGCACAAGTTCTGTGTTTGATGACAGCTCCTCCTGCAACAAAACAGATTTTTTTTCTAACTTCCAAAATGTTTCAAAACAAGTGACGCGGTAGGCATTTTCTGCAACTAACTAAAGTCCTTTTTGGAAATGATGAAGGATTTTGATACAATCATAAAAAAACATTTTGCATTTAAAAGAAAAAGAAAAAAGAAATGATTGTCCTTGTACCTGACTGAAAAGGTGGGACAGGATCTGCTCTGTGAGGGAGGATGTCACAGAGATGAGCTAGAGAGGGAAATATCAATAGGGTCGTTAATCATTTAGTAACTTTAATGTGATGAACTATAACCTAATCACTACTACTCTGGGGCATGAGCCATGCATGCAGTCACATAATTTCATATCCACCGCTAAATGTAAATTGATGGAGAAGTCGCATAAGGACTAACTAGATTAAAATACCACATGCTTCTGTGTACAAGACAATGCAGTCCATAAAGAAAGAAAGAAAGAAAGAAAGAAAGAAAGAAAGAAAGAAAGAAAGAAAAGCCTACCTTCTGTGCAGCCCAGTCTATCCATCCTCGAGTGTTAGGGTCGATGTTGACCAGAACCAGACCTTCCACTGAATCCGGGTTTGCAAGCTGATGGGAGAAAGGAAGCAACAGATGGGAGACAGATGGTGAGATCATGAGAAGAAAATCATCACAAGACAGAATGTTTTTAGATGACTTCTGTCGGGAAAATTAGACAGAAATGAACATGAATAACACTGTGTAGTAAAATCTGTACACAACACTTAAAAGAGCAGTAAATCTCCCATGCTAGCATTAGTGAAGTACTATTATTGCTCATAAGTGGAATGTTCACTGATTGATTCCTGCCCCATTTGAATGCATTTCACAAATGTAAAAGTCACTGCTAGTATTATTAGCTGCTGTCAGGTAGGCAGGTGGGCTAAAAACACAAAAAAAGGCACTCACTGAGAACTTGGAGAGGACGTATGCTCCCGCTCCCACACCCACGCCGATTACAGTGCGGAAGCTGACAGAGGGACAAAACTAGTTAACAACAGAACATATGTATTCAACCATACAGGACATATATCACTTATATTATAAGCAAGATGTTGGAAATGTTCTGGGACAGAACTTGTTTGGGTACAGCAATAATGTATGTGGAGCTGCATGGAGAAGTAAGAAGTACATAATTTGACTTAAACAAGATGAATCAGTTGAAGTTCATGCACAGTCTGTGCGCGCGAGCCAAATGAAATTTTGCTTCTTCTTACGTCAAAATAAAAACCATTAACTCACTTGAAAAACTGCAGGACGGCAGGGATCATCTCTGCTATGGTGTCCATGGAGGGATACTGGTAACTATAACAGGAAACACAAGCAACCATCATAATGTAAAAACAAATAATAACAAAAACACATCTCATTTCTTAGTGCAAAAAGTAAGGTAGCCCGTTAGCTGTCCTGCCCAAACCTCTTTGTAATTATTGGAAATTACTCAACTTACATGATGTCGATGGATTTTACTTTTTCAATTCATCTTAAACACAGACAGTGGCTGACACTTTCATCCACAGGGTTTTAAAAATGAGTTCAAAAAGAGAATAAACTTCTTGAATCCCCAGCAGGAGTCAAAGGTCACAGCCGAGATGCCGGGACAATTCAAGAAGCAAAATCCTCCTGAGCCCGTGAAATAATCACGCAGGGAGGAGAAATGAGAAGTGTGCAAAGAGAAGAGAGAAAGAGAGAGAGAGAAAAGGACGGATTTTCCTTAAACCTCTGACAAGAGTGTATTAGAGACTGCAGAGGATGAGAGATGGGAGAGATGGTAGGAGAAGTATTTTTGGAAGAGATTAGGTTTAAGCCTGCCATAGAAGCTTTATTTTTGTTTCTAAGAAATTTACTTTAAAAAAAGAAGTAGAAAAGTCACAGCAGGACGATGAGGGTAAACCAGCATGTCAATACACATACGACTAATGAATGTCGTACCCTGTGGGGTAGACAGCAGCCCCCTCCTCCTGCCCCGGAGCATCGACATGAATCAGGGTGAAGTTCTTGACAATCTCCTGCATCTCCTCGAACCTGAACAGAGGGGAGAAGCAGCTCTTACCTGCCAGAGAGAAAAAAAGAGGAATCAATCCAAAGAAGGGGGCACAACCAAGGGAAAGATTTATAATTGACAAAGAGCTGAAAAAAAAAAAAAAAAAGGCTGAGAGAGCTACTCACTGTCCAGACCCACATCATGGACGGTGAGGATAGCAGGCCTGCGGGTGGTCCGTGTGCCGTGGAGGGTCACATGCAGAACACCGTGTGGGGTCTCAATGCTGTGCTCCTGGACAGAGCCAGAGAAAACAACCCCCTGTAAGCCCCATTTTTCACCGGGCATGTCTGCGTTCCAGCTGCGTTCCGGTATTGTTCCGTTCTCAACCACGCGCAATTCCACACGAGTGCATCTCAGAAGCGTAGCGTCCGGCTGCCCGACTCTCAGATTTTATTACCTCTACAAGTATCTTACAGAACAATCACTTGTTTACGTAGCTAGTATCTACCTTCCACTCCAAGCACTCCTGTCATTAAACGCCATGCCTTCTCTTTTCTCGTGCTGTCCCGATAAAAAGGATCTGGGATTTCTTATTATGTCCTACCCTGCTTTCTGAACTGCGCGCGGCTCACGTGGAAACAGACCTGTTGCGTATCTTTAGCGTAGCCGAGAGCCGCTTCACGCACGCTACTGGGACGCACCACAGTGCAGCTGGTTGAATGTCAAGCATTGACTTGAATGGCCGAGATTGCTCGCGTGGCCCTCCGGAACGCAGCACATACGCGCCTGGTGAAAAATGAGGGTTAGTGTGGTATTGACATTTCTGTAGTACGCTTGCATCAAACTAAAATCCCCCAAAATTTGTATCCCTTGTTCATTTTTATTCCAAAACAACTTCTACACTTTACGGACTCCTTCATTTTTTTTTGTAGGGTCATAAAAACAAATAAACATTCCTTGTATGCTGCAAAAGGTGGCTGTGAAAAGTTTGCTTTTAATAAGATGGAATCAACTTTAATGTGGTGGTTGATATACATTAAAATGTTATCACGTTTTTATAGTGGAGACAAAAACATCATCATAACTTCACCCAAATAGATCTTAATTTCATGACATTTTCATATAACCCAGAGATGTGCATTACCTTTGAAATAAAATTGTAAACCACAAAGTAAGTTTACCATCCAGCCTTAGCAAATAGTGTTTATACAGGACACTTATATAGATGTAAATTGCATGGGACTGGATAGCTTTTGTTGTGGTAATGACACTGGTCTGGGAGAAGAGTCTCACATTTCTGCCTGGGCCAATTGTTCCGTTATGATTTTACTATCTATTGTGTTTGCACTCCATACCATACAACCTATGACCTATTCAATCATTGCTATTCAAGCAATCTGAAATCGGAAAATACCTGTCCTTGGTCCAGGAGTATCCGAGCAGCCAGTTCAGCATCCTGTGAGAAATTAAGGAATGAAGTCTTGTTAGAACAAGGTGCGTGTGTAATTAGTGGATATATATATACAGGGGTGCTCATAAGTTTATGATCCATGCACACACACACACACATACAAACACATTGATTCCAGTTGATTCCATTTCTTTAAATGCTACTGAAGATGGCACAGAGGGAAAAAAGTGATGGAAACAACTAACAATTGTTTTCATTTGTGATTCTGACGATTATTTTCTTGATTTAGCCGAACAAACGTCTTCAATTTCTTGTTTTGTCCGACCAACAGTCCAAGACCAGTTTTAAAAAATCAATTTAATATAACAGACAGACAATGTCAAGCAGCAACCCCTTAGATTTGTGAACGTGAAATTTTAATATTTTTGCTTGAAAAATGATGACTGACTGAGTAATTGAATACTTTGGGTTTATATTGTGTGCACTGTAAAGCTTTTTTTTCTTTTCTTTAAATGTTTAATTTCTTATACTGCACTGTAACTTTTATTCTTGTGTTTTGTCTGTTTTTATTCTATTAATTGTTTTTGTGTAAAGCTTTGAATTGCCCTATTGATGAACTGTACTATACAAATAAAGCTGCCTTGCCTTTTATAGTCATTTTATGTCAAACAAGGTCTTGCTCCCTAACTAACACCCAAACAAGAAAATGGGGTGGCAATACTCCGCCGATAATGCAGTAGAGAACCTCCTCATTGGTGCAGGTGCTAGCAGAATACCAGTGATTATATGGAAGACGCCTGTCAGTGGGAGGCTTTAAATGGGATCTTCATTTGCAACCTGGGATCCATTTTACCCGCTAATAAATTTCACAAGCTCCAGAAATTAGCAGTCTGAGAAGCTGAAGTGCTGATGGTGAATAGACAATAGGCACATGGCTGCATTATAAAAAAAAAAGGGTCACTAGTTTTATCTATATAAAGCATATTCTTGATAACAGAGTTTAGATGAGGGCGGAGGCGGACGTTGCAGTGACAGATGGAGCTTCGGATATAACCTAAAGCCCACCAGTCTTCATTTCCTACTCCGAATCACCCATCACACCCCCAAGGGTCATGGTGTAGCTGGTCTATATCCTTGATATTCCAGTTACGAGCTTACACCGGTGCCACAGGAAATTCAGCCGGATGCTTGTTTTTCCACCAATGTACGTGTCATTTCTTTGTGTTGAAATTTTAAACTCCAGTGCATTTCTGAGGCCTATGTTTAACTGCTCCTCAGATCTCTGCAGGGTAAATCAGACCGGACAGCTAGCTGACTATCTGTTCAATCTGAGTTTTCTCTCGCACAACTCTTAGCGCTGCCCATGACAATTGTGGTTGGTTTGAAGAAATGCTAATAAACCTAGAGACGATTTTCTTCCCATCCCAGAATGCTGTGTGGACTATCCAGACCCTCCTCTGCTCCGCAGCGTGTGGATGATCCGGCAAAACGAGACTATGATGTAGCTGATGCTACAGCAAGGGTAATGACAGCAGAAAAGATCATCGGTGCCAAACTGCCCTCCGTTCATGACCTATACTCTTCTAGAGTCAGGAAACGGGCAGGAACCATAACTGCAGACCCATCTCACCCCGGACACAACCTGTTCCAGCTTCTCCCCTCTGGTAGGCACATCTCTCTGATGAACAGCTGACTTCTGAGCCACAGTGTCAGGTTCCGTTCTGGTCCATATTCATCATTCTCATATCTCACTTATTACTTGTTATTTATTCATCATTCTCATTTCCTATTTCACAACTGTTCATAATGTTTATACTGTTCATATTGTAATATAATAACATAATTCTATTTATCCCAGTATCCTTTGCACTATGCTCCACATTTAAATATTTTTTATTGAACTCTTCATTGCACTCATGCCCCTATATTGTTTCTGTTTAGAGTATGTATATATTGTGTATATATTAGTGTGTATATGTTTGTTTTGGTTGTTTTTGTATGTGTAAGCACAATGTGAGCAACGATGCTGCGAAGACAAAATCCTCGTATGTGTCCTCATGCCTGGCATATAAAGCGGATTTTGATTTGTAGACAATAAGAAAAATATAGAACACCAGCCTAAAATGTTAAAAAATATTTTTGTTTGGTTCTCAGATTCACCATATTCTTTAGGGACAAAAGGTTTTCAACAACAACAACAACATAATAGTTCTTTTGAGTTAAAGGAATATAGTATAGCCTCTTAATAACTGGATGTCCTTTGTAAATATCTTGTTTGAGGGATGCATTCCCCTGTTTGCCCACCAGGTGTCAGCAGTGAGAGACAAACAGATCTGCTCTGCAGCGCTGAAGTCACACAACAACATCAGCGCAGCAGAGCAGAGGAGCTGCTCTCGCTCCCTCGGGGCTTTGACGTCAATCCGGAGCCACTGCTGCAGCTGTGCACAAACTCACACACACACACACACACGCACACACACATACACGTGTTTTGAAACACATGCTGTCATAAGCTCAAACTCACATTCAAGCATAGCAAGGACAGAAATGCCAACACACTCACACACAAACCAACCTTTGTTTTTTTTGTGTCTTGACAAACACACACACACACACACGCACGCACACACGCACACATCCACCCCTGTGGTTTCAGATTATGCACACACTGACTGCTCGTGTATTTGTCTTAATGCGTGGAGAACATTAAAGTCAGCCCATACAGTATGTGTGTTTTTCTGCATGCAGCCTGTGTGTGCATATATCTTTGTATGTATGCGTGTGAGACATCATCTCTGACCTTGGACTCAGCCTGACCGGTGAGTAAAGGCTTCTCCTCCGTGATGGCGATCTCCTGCATTTCTGTTGTCATGATGTCAACTCCTGTACAGGTAAAAGAGAACAGAGCATGAAAATCTGTAGCTTGTGTTCACTGCACTGTGACAATGAATACATCTTATTCCTTCTCACATTAAACCATCACACTGCAATATTGGAACAGGTGGGCACACCCACACACACACACACACACACCCACACCCACACCTACACACACACACACACACACACACACACAGGCATGCACACACACCAAGTGATTAAATACTGTGTTTTCCTCTGGGACTTTGCTTGTGCTGTGGGACCTTACAGAAGTTAATTACTCATTAGTGCCGAAAGAGATGATCAGAAAAGAATTGTGGGGCAGAAAAAGAAAGAGCTAGAGTAGAAGAGGAGGGGTAGAGCCGAATGGACACATTTTTGGATGGGCAAAGACAGGTGTGATAAAATGCGGGGGAAAAAATAGCATAAAGAGATGAAGGTGGGTGATTAAACATTGTGACACGGAAAAGAGACGTGGATGTTACAAATTAGAACCAGCCAAAGGGAGGAATGACTGTGACAAACAAATGGCTGATAAGGATGAAGTGAAGGTACTGAAGTATGAAGTCCTTTTATCTGAGGAAGACTAGTCGAGCATGTCCCCTATTTTCACACCTTCACAGCCACGGTGAGTGCACTGGTGTAGCTCAAATCTAAATGCTGCGCCCGAGGGCATCACAAAGGCTGGTTGTTGACAGGGGTAGACTTAAGTTAACATTTCCACAATTGATCTATCCACAGGTCTGGGATATCAAACTGACGTTTTACAAATTACAACTGCAGACATATAGTTTGTAGACAATCCTGAATCACTGTAAATAAACATAACTTTCATGCAGGTCTCAGATTCACTGTGTTCACTCGGAAGGAATCACTTCACATGGCTAGGCGCTTGTAATGACATTTTAAATGTGTGAAGAGGCTAAAAGCGTGTTTAAAGCTTGCCCCGTTTCAGCGTCTTGGGTGCAAACTGTAGATAGCAGGAGGATAACACGGCGTAGGCAACAGCGATTCTTTTCGTTTTTCTTGCTACTGACAGCACTCCAAATTTACAAGCAACGGAGCTACTTGTTGAAATCGACCGGAAGACTCCTTTAAGTCTGACTGTTGACGCTTTACACTGTAGCAAGTTTTGCAATCTCGCTTAATGCTGGACCAATGTCAAAGATTGTTTTCCAGTCACTTAGACTCCAAAACAGGTTGAAAAATAACAGTATTCACCCTTTATGGTGCTATTTATTAAGACGTATCTACCTAACATACATTTGCATACATTATATAGTGAGCAATGGTTGAAAAAACAATAGTACCCTTTAAATTGTCTCCTAACAATCTGAATTTTGTTTTGCTTTCCCACCAGTTGTCAAGCTCAGAAACAACAACACATTTCAGTATCTTACTCAGAGACACTTCAGTGGGCCGAGCAGCTGCTTGCTGACACGTAGCCTTGAACCGGCCATTCAGTCTCTCTGATACTGTAGATCGCTGTTCCACAGCTCATCCCCCACTATTTTTATAGGTCCTTGTCATGTCCGGACATGGCGGCTGAGAAAATTGGTTAACACATTCATCTGTGCATATAAATAGGTGCCTAGTATGACACCATTTTGATGTTTGGACGGGGAAGTTATGCTTCAGCAGGATCTCTGTAGCATTTCTGTATAAAGCATGTGATTCACTAGGAATCCACACAACTGAAGGCTTTTAAAAAAAGACTCTCATCTTGTTATAGGAAAATCATTAGAAAAAAAATCTGTGTTGAGTGTAGAAAATGTCAGAAAATGTCAGAGTTGTTATTGCAAACTTTTTAGAAAATATTTAGCATTAATTTGGAGTCTTGTGTCTAGCCACCCTATGAACACAAGTCCAATATTTATCCTCCTATAAGCTTGTTTTTGTCTCCACAACTCTTCATAGAAATATCTCTCAATGCTCCCCTATGTTTTGTTGTTATGCTTTGTCCATCTGCCATGTGATGCTGGACAGTCAGCACAAGCAGTAGTAATAGAACTGCAGAAGGGTGACAGTTATCATTGTGTTAGCAACATCTTTCACATTATGTAGAGATTATTTCAGATGTTAACATAAAAATATGAATTAGAACAGCCTTAAACAACAGAAACAGAATATGTATAGAACGAGTTCCATCGCCATGACAACTGAGGAACATCGGATGAAGTCCATGAGATGAGATGGTTGAATGGGGAAAAAATTAGAAAGTGGACCTTGAGTTTTTTTTTTTTTTTTTTTTTTATGCTTATTGCATAGAATATGTTACATAAAAAGTAGATTTTGAGTTATTGCATGAAGGTGGAAAATAATATACTTTGCTAGTGCTCTTATTAATGAACTCAATTTTATAGATTTTAACAAAGTATTATGAGAGCATTTACTTACTAATTTATTCAGTATTATAGACATGAACCCAAGTGAATATGGATGTAACATCAGAGTGTGGTCATTGATATGAGCAGCTATATTCTGTGCTGCCAAAGCCTGCCAACAGACAGGGTGGTAGAAAAAGGCAGTCACAGCATCGATATGAATCTCGCCCATTATGCTTAATCTGCTCTCTCTCTTCTACACACCTCCTCTGCATAGTTTTCTGATGCTGCCACATTTAATCGGCCTAACTCGATCCCTCATCCATCTTTATTTATCTCTACCTCCGCCTCTCTCGGAGTGTGTGTGTTTTAGAGCGTGTAATAGCTGCTAAACTGCACAGGAGGCGTCGTCTGTCACCATGGAGAGAGAAACAGACAGAAGGAGAGAAAAAATGCAGATTAGCATAAAGAGCAAGAAGGGAAGAAGAATGAGGAAAAAAAACAGGGAAAAAGAATGTGTTGCTGGCTGAGAAAAGGAATAAAACACTAATTTGCCTCTACTCTTTTTCCAGAGTCAAGCTGTCAGCAAACAGTTGTTCCGCTCATCTGTTGTACTGAAAAGGCTCCACAGAGATCAGGCTGCATCGGATTATTGCTCCAGCTAAATTAATCCAAACTTGTTTTATGCACATCCATAATCATGCAGAGCAATGGCATTTCAGTAGCTGTTAGCAGGCCACCTCATTCAAACACACACGCAATCTGTTTTCTTTAATGCATCCTGTCATTCCTCCCCCCACCCCCCCTTGTTTTCCCTTTCCCTTTTCCTGTCACACTGTATCCATCTCTTCATCCTTTGATGCAATGTCATCACACAGTATCTGGATTTAGAAGCAGGTTTGAGCTACGTAAGAGTGCATGTCTGGTGATATTATAGTGAAAAGCTGGAGCGATAAACTGTAGAAAGTTGAGGTTATGTGGTAAAGTGGAAATTTTTAAATTCAGTGTTTACCGTTCACCCTATTAGTTAATAAATCATTTAGTAATGCTTAGATGAGTAACAGACCAGTCATGGGGATACATTTTAGTAAAAACGTATAAATTGTGCCTTATAGCTTGGAAAAAAAAAGCACTACATTTGTATTAGTAATACTTTGATAACAATAATTTGTTTATATCGCACAACATACAAAATAATAAATAAATATAAAATATTAGACAAAAGTATTTCATTATTAAAAAAGGAAAAGCAAGAATAAGCTAAATAAATAAAAAATGTCCAAAAGAGAGTAAGAGGAAGAAAAAAACTGCAATTCAGGTCCTACCCCTTTTTGAAATGTCCATACCTTTACATCTTTAATTACAAATATAACCCTTATCATAGCGTTTTCAATCTATTGTTTATCAGTATGCAACCATACAACCCAGTAACAGAAAACATTGTCAAAATCCAGAAACATTTCTCAAACTATTTCAAACTATTTTTACTATTTCATCACTTCCTTAAAGCCTAACTCTCGCCAAAATGCAACCTAGGGTCTTTTTGTGAATGTACCCGAGTCAAACTTTATTTTAAAGCATAATTAGGACGGAAAGGCCACTTTTAAGATTTACTGTATTATCGTTTTTGGTCAAATGGCCTTTTGAATGAGTGCTAGGGGCACAACTATGACAGCATCAAAATCAATATTTTTAACATCAATAAGGCTCGACACAACCTGAAACTTTGCTCCAAGTCTCACCAGCGGCTCTATGCATGAACTTGAGCATTTAGAACATTGTTTGTGTACACACAGTTTACTAAATAGAAGGTTCTGAACAACTCACTTAGCTGTTGTTGTTTACTTTATCCGCCATCTTGGCAGTCAAAGAGAGTCAATCTCTGAATGGGAATGAACAGACTCCATAGGAGGAAATGTCATTCTTATATGAGGCTCCTTTTTACTACAAGGTAGGGTGACCAGGTTTAGGTGACCTGTCTTCAGCCGGTTTTCACTGTGATTGACACACCCGAAATTGGAATGAAAGAAAGAAAACATTGACCATAGCCAATAGTCACACACCCTACACTTGAAGGCTCAGGACAGCCAGAGCCAGCGCCGCCCAGAGCTCAGAGATGTTTTAGAAAGATTTTACGATGCTAAAATTTCTGATTATTTACATGGAGTCTGGTGGGTTCAGCAAACCCACTTTTATGTTTTAAAAAAGGATCTTAATCTTTAACAGAAAGGTTGACCTCCTTAGAAATCCTTTCCATAATGTTGTCAGACACTTAGAATATTAATCTGAGTCTGTCAGTAGCAAAACGAGCACTTTTATGAATGTAAATACAAGCTGGACAATTATCTAATGAACTTACATTGTAGCTTGTTTCTGCCGACTGCAGCGATCTCGTTTAATACTGCATCAATGTCAAAGGAAAATATTTCCTCAATAGTTTTTGTTGTATCCGATACTCAATGAGCTGTTGCAGAAACAAGCCTGAAGCAATAAAACAAAAGCTGTCAGATAAATGTAGTTCAGTAAACATTACAACATTCCCCTCTGAGGTGTAGTGGAGTACAAGTATGAAGTAACAGCAGGGGTGATTCTAGGATCAGACCTTTAGGGGGGCTCAGCCTCTAATGAGAACAGCTCTAGGTCTAGTGTCCCCATTTTAAGTTTTACTAAATAAAAACATGACGTCTGGAGGTATATACATGCTTCAGAGCTGAAAATGTTCCCGGATTTTGTCTGAGAAATCTGGTCACCGTACTACAAGGTCACTATTGTTCTTCACTAATGACAAAACAACACATTATCCGTGCATTTATATGGAACTAATCTTTAGGAGCGTTCCATCTTTTCTCTCTTTCCTCGACTTTTGTTGACATGCTAGATGGCGACGACCGGAAAAACCAACAGCTACAGTGAGCTGTTAAAACCCTTCTTTTGCTTTTTCTGTGTACACACACAATGTTCTCAATGCTGAGTTCATGTTAGAGCCCCTGGTGATACTTGGAGAAAAGTTTTAGGTTGTGTTAAGCCTTCTAAGTGTTTTAAAAATAGTGATTTGGATGCTATCCTAGTAGTGCCCCTAGCTCTGCCATTCAAAAGGCCATTTCACTGAAAAACAGTAAATCTTAAAAGTGGCCTTTCCGTCCTAATTATGCTTTTAAACTAAAGTTTGACTCAGGTACATTCACAAAAGGACACTAGGTTGGATTTTGGCAAGAGTTAGGCTTTAACGAAATTATTTATTTATATACCGTCCTTAAGCTAATGCCCATCCAGTATATTTACCGAGCAAAATTTAAATTCTAAATAGATCAGAACAAAACTGAAGCTCTGCTGCTCTGAATTCTGTACTGCAAATATATGTAAACCTATAGCTGCAGACAGACGACACCCCCTGGACATACCACACCATGTACCCCCACATGCCAAAATATCAAACATACCCCTTGGAGCACAACCCCTACTTGAAACGATAAGTTCGATTGACAGTAGAAGATTTTTGTAACAATGTGATGAACCATACTCCAGAAAACTTATTCTAATCACGATAAATATGAATATTGCAACATAAGAGAAGATATCCTCTAAAAAAGGAGGAGGGGGGGCCATCTTTTTGGGGGGCCTTTTCAGCCTTTATTTTTGACATGACAGATGAAGACATAAAAACGGGGGGCGGGGAGAGATGACATGCAGCAAAGGGCCGCAGGTCGGAGTCAAACCCCAGGTCCGCTGTGTCAAGAAGCAAACCTCTATATATGGACAGCTGCTCTACCAACTGAGCTATCTGGACGCGTTAGCATGGCCATCTTTATTGAGAAATGCTTTTCTGTTACTATAGTTAGCTCTGTTTCTACTCCAAAGTATTTTGAATATTTGGCCTTAAGTGTCTTAAGTGTCTCTCTGGGACAAATGCTAATTGTGGACGATTGCTCGTTACAAAAGCATATTGTGCTCCCATTGCACCAATGCTTGTCTTATATCTGAACTTGCTTGTCTTATATCCTCTCACGGATCCTCAGAAGTTGTAGTAGATGGTGATTTGACTCTTGAGTGGCTAACCAATGCATCTGTTTTTAAATAATTGTGTTTTGATTTAAACCTTACACAGCTAATCTCTTCTCCTACAAGGCCTGATTCAGGTAACCTTGAAAAAAGCCAACTTATTGGATCTTATTTTAACAAAAAGGCCACATTATTTTGATTTTAGGACCTTTGAAATTCTGTAATTGTTTAGTATGTGCACTGTGTATTGCAACTGTATATTAATGACTATGTTAAGTAATTTCTATATTGTAAATTTATATGGCAAATAATCAGGGGGTCATTGAAAATGAGAGCTCGCTCTCAATTGGCACTCCCTGAATAAATAAAGAGGTGGTATACATACCAAAACAGAAAATTTTATCCACACTGCCAACCTCCCCTATAGCTCCAGTGATCTTGTTTAACAGTCAGCACATTTCATCATTTCCCCCCCCCCCCCCCGCTGCTTTGGTATGTCACATACCAGAATACACGTTCCAGAAGAGCCAGGCTGTTCAACGCTCAATCTGCTGCTACGGGGGATGAAGTCTGCCAACAATGCAATGCATTTCATATTTCTATGTGAGATATGATATGATATATGAGATAGTCCAGCACTGCAAGAGAAATAAGCATCTTCAACTCGTGCCAGCACTCTGTTGCCAGCAAAGTTTGATGATCAGAGTGTATGTTCCTGCCGTCAGAGAGAAACATTTGTTTCATTTTAATCTTGTACAGTAAAACAACTCGCACAGACAAAAAAAAAAACTTGAATTTCTCTTTAATCAACCACTAGTCGTTCATACAGCTGCTGTCAAACAAGAAAACGTTCTCTTCCTTTGTCTTCATTTCTCATTTTTTATTTTAATCTCCTTCTCAGAGCTCTGCACTCAACCTTGTCTCCCTGCATCCTTCCTTTGTCACGCTGCTGACTTTTCATTCCGGCCTCTCTCTCTCTCTCCATTTCTGCCAGTCATCGCTCCTCATTCTCTATCTCACTGCAGGTCTTTGTCTCATTCCTGCCATCCCCTTTCTGTCTAACCATCTTTCACTTCACTGACCAAGCAAGTGAAAAGGATAAATGGGCAAGCAGTTCGAATGGCAGACTCTTTCATCTCTCTCTCCCTCTCTCTCTCTCTCTCTCTGCTGCCACCAGTGTTTGCAGCTCTGAACAAAGCTTTGCACCCAGACACTCGGATATACACACCCAGACACATCAACAGTGTGCTAAAGTAGGGCAATGAGCATTAAGTTGACAACTATATTGAGAACATAGGCTGAAGTCTCAAACGCTGAAGGGTTTAACCCAGGGATGTCAAACATATGGCCCATGTGCCAGAACCGGCCCGCCAAATGGTCTAATCAGGCCCACTGGATGACTTCTCAAAGTGTGAACGTTGCAGAGAAGTAATGCATTCCCACTTTGGGCGCCCGGATGGCTCAGTTGGTGGAGCGGGCACCATGTGTAGTGGTTTGCTCCTCAATGCAGCGGGCCCGGGTTTGACTCCGACCTGCGGTCATTTACTACATGTCTTTCCCCCCTATCTCTCCCTGTTCATGTCATTGGCTGTCCTGTCAAATGAAGGCCTAAAATGGCCCACAAAAAAGTACCACTTTAATTTTAGAGAATACCTGAATTTTTTCCCTAAATTTGAGACTTTAACATTAGTTAGATTAGAGTTTTTTCTCGGAATACTACCTCTCTCTCCCGGGTCCGTAACATCATTCTTTTTTTCTACAGTGGCCTTAGAAAAATGTCGTAGCAAAAGCAACTTGCGTTTGCCAACATCAAGCTGACAAGAAACTCAGTGGCAGATAAAGTTTATGATCTTTCTCAAGTGGTTTACTGGTCTGGCCCACTTGAACTCAAATTAGGGGTATGTGGCCCTGAAGGAGTTTAACCCCCCTGGTTTAACATGTGGCTTTTGGCGGACATGCATGACTGCTTAAATATAGTTATTTTGATTACTGCGTTATTATTAGGTAAAACAACTCCCTTCAATAGCTTAAACAAGGTTGTTGAGAGCATTGATACTGACCCAAAGTTGTGAATAAGTGAACAATAAGAATCTGAGTGAAGCATCCAATGCCATCTTTTCATTTCCAAACATAAGTCACTGGAGATTTATGTGCAAGCATGCAATTGCTTCTGTCACACAACTTTATCACCCTGCTCACGCACACGCACATGCACACACACACCCAGGTGGTGAGGCCACAAACACTCTCAGGACCGAATCTGTTCCCTGTCCTGAAGTAAATCGTGTTAGTCTGCAGAGCTTCACTGCTGTCACACCTGGGTACCACTGCACAGTGATGCCTGAGATCTGCATGCTGACGGTCTGCTGAAGCTGAATTGTTTGCTTTGCAATTCAGCAATGTGACATAAGGATAGTATGCACATGGAAATGAACGTAACAGGAAGCCTAGCTTTTCACTGCATGTTTGATCAAACACTGTTGCAACTTTAGTTAACGGTAACCAACATGTACCATCTACTCTGTTCACATGAACAACCCTTTGTGTCTGCAGGTTAATATGTATGCATATCCCTTAATTAGATTATATCCTACAGTATATTACTGCTTTTACAGTATTGTTGCATTTTGATTCCATTGATTTCCACATGGAGATCAATAAGGATGCATCTCTCATGTTTCAGGGTGATGCTGTATGTGACTGTCACAGACGTTAAAAGAAGGTGGTAAGAGGTTGATTTTTTTTTACGAGTATGAACTTGCTTTTGTGCAGGAAGGCAAATTTAATTTGTGGTCTGGTATACCAACGAGAAATAAACCTCACGTTGTCTCTGAGGGAGTAGTGGCTTAAACGCACATCAACAACAACTGTTTTGTACAGCTGAAAGGGGGAGAGAGGGGGGGAGTGACAGAGTCGAACCCGGGCCCGCTGCATCAAGGAGAAAACCTGTATATATGGGTCAGGGTTACCCTAACCCTACTGTACATCCACTCTCCTGCAATTAATTTGAGCATCAGATTTATTTGGGGTGTCTTGCTACGTCTGCTGGACAAAACGCAGTCAGAGAGAGAGAGAGAAAAAATGAGCAATAAATGCCTGGAGAGACAGGAGGCTCAACATCAGCCACCATGGGGACCCAGAGAGGAGCCAAAGCTCCCCTTGTCTACTCTCTGAGCCAAGGCCCCCCTTAAATCCCCTGTGCTGCTTCCCACGGCTTTGGATGGGCATGTGTGGATCACCTTGGCTCTCCAAAAAGAGCACACAAGAGCATCTGAGAAAAGCTTGTTTTCTCTCGTTGTCTCTCAGCAGATCACTTTGGCCTCTTCTCTCCTCAAATCCTCTGTCGGCCTACACTTAGCGGCTCAGCTCATTTTTTCGTTTCATTTTCCGGCTGCCTATTGTTTCCTCCTTTATGACCTCATCTCCCCTCAGACATCCAGTCTTTCTGTCTGTCCTGAAAGGTGAGAGGGCTCTTTGACAAAGGTTATTCATGAAAAGAACAGGTTCACCCATTGCTTCCTCAAATATAATAACAGCTGCAGGTATATTAGATTGGGAGTTTTACTTATTATTATTCACTAATAACATAATTCATCATTCAAGCAGACTATTGAAGTTGGACCTAAATTAAAATTAAAAGAACAGAATAATAACTAGAAGGGCACTTGGAGTGCATACCTCTCTCAAAGGCCATGCTCTATCTCGCAACGTTAACAAAAGTTAAAACTAATTTGTGTATCCACCCTGTGATTCAGATCCACTCCACAATGTAATGGGTTCTTCTGCCACAACCCCCCTCAGAGTCATCGGGTGAGTAGTCTTTCCAAAATCCTGCTGACAAACAAACTTACAGAACCAAACTCCTTTGAGGAGGTAATTCAAATGTGCAAATCTTACGTTGTCGTTAATTGACTGTTGGTGTGACAACACAAGCCATTTGAAGACATCACCTTTGACTCAAGGAACTTGTAGAGGTTGTTTTTTTCAGAATGATTGTAAGTTTTAGAGACGGTTAAAGAGTCACACAATGGCCAAACTCTATTATTTTCAATAATGGCAATCATTTCTTAATGGCAACCATGTGCAGCACAATTACAAACCTTTAGGAAATGTAATGCACAGAACAGATCAAACAAATTCTGGATGAGTATGGATGATAAAGAACTAGCATGTACTTCTTGTTTTCTGCCCTGTTCTCTTTATTTATCCATGTTATTTAAATTCTCTCTCGTTCGCCCCTTATCTCATGGTGGCCAACAGATAGACTTTCAGTTTGTTCGCTCAATAGCTGTGAATGAGTATCAGTGAAGCAAAACCAGTAATTGCCATGGCTAATTGTTGTGAATGTACAAAAGACAGGGGTTGATTTTGTTTAGATCCGATCAGTGAAAGCTTATTCAGCTACATGTACAAAAAGAAAAGACCTGAAAGGGGCTCAGGCGGTTGAATCGATTGCTTCAATTGAGGTTATAGGCCAACAGACGAGCACATGATCACAGATCCATTTAATCATGCACACACAAACACTAATTGACCTTCACACTCGGGTATATTTCTATGTTGGAGCCATTGGCTGAGAGCTGACAGAGATAAATGGCTCGTGAGCTGATTGCACTTGCAGCCAATCAAAAAACACATTTTCTTCTCAGCTTTAATAAAACATAGTGTCAGTAGGGTGCTATCTTCATTCGTTTCCTATATGTATATTTAGAACATTAAGGTTAATTTAGCAAGCATTATTCTTAATCCCATTTAAAAACGCTATCCTGCTCCATTAAAACATTATTAGATGAGTTACTCCATTATTGCAGAAGCTTTTGCTGAAACATTACTAAAAGATGTCAAACTGTTGCCGTTATGGGCTCAAATATGAACAGCTAATGAGGGGGGAATACAGTTTAACTGAATATTAGATTAGATGTCCAGACTCTAGGCTCATGGACACTAAATGTCTCCTCCTCACTACGGAGTCTGATTGATAATGAGCTCAGAGCAGATGAAAATGAAGCCATGTGGAGTAAATGATTATGAGCTAATGTTACAACAATACCAAAGTGCTTTGATTGCTGTTGAGTTATTAAAAGGCTAATTGCTTAAGTAGTGTGTGTATTAGAAAAATGGTTCCTCTGGGTGTGCTTATATCCACAAACAAAATAGGTTATACTGCGGCAGCATTGTTACCGGCTGCTGTGTGGTTGCAGTACAACCAACGCAGGAAATATCATTAATCTACTAAAAGTCGTGTTGACATCCTGATCGGAGCTCTTCCTGATCGGGACTCAAATGTTCTGTTTTAGGAACCCTTATCATTTGGTTTTAAAATGGTCCCACTGGTGCTCAAAGTCTTATAGTGTCTTCTAATATTGTTAGACATATTCCCACATTTTAAAATTGCTACTGATTTGCTACAGTACTACAGCTGCAACTTACAACTACGTTTTTTTTAATCTCTCTTGATTAATCATTTCGGTCTGTAAAATGTCCAAGGTGATGTTTTCAAATTGCTTGTTTTGTCGGAACAACAGTCAAAAACCGATTTGACAAGATTAAACATTTGATCCCTCATCAATGACAATGATTGATAATCAAAACAACTTCAACTGCACCACACAACAGGTTTCAACAAGCACATTCAAATTAGACAGGTTCCCAACACAAGTCAATCACACTTAGAGATGCAACAATTAATCAATTAGTTGTCAACTTTTAACCCTCATGTTGTCCTAGGGTCAAATTTGACCCGTTTTCAGTTTTTTCATCACAAAAAAATGGGCCTTCGAAATAAGCTGAAAATGTCAACATAAGAAATTTCAAATAACTTTGGAAAAATCATCAAAAAAGCACCCACAACATTGAGAACTGACAAAAATGTCAGAAAAAGCGATAGAAGAAACCTATATCATTTATAATAAAGTTAAACCACTTCTGTACTACGTCATAATTACTCAAAACTTTGACATAAACACATGTTTCTGCAACATTTCCAGCAACAACTGAAGTTTGCTTGGGAGGGCATTCTATAAGTTTCGGGTAGCGTTTTTCCGTTGTGCCATATTGATCCATTGCTAGCCTACAGACCTGTTGCTAGGATATCTGTGACACAACTGCAGACAACCTACTATGTATAAATACACTTCACATCATGGATATTGTGCGTACCAGTGAGGGTCAAAACGTCACCCCGGCGGACATGTTTTTGTTGTTTATTTTCTGCCCAGCTCAGCTCTTCCTCTAGCTGTGGATCTATTGAGAAACAAGATTATGAAACTGCACTTTGGTATGCCAATAGCGCACACACACATGCACACACACACACACACACACACACACACACACACACACAGTGAACTGTTGCCTCTGACAGCACCAGACTGGATGCACATTTGCACGCATTTAGGTTGATTTAATTCAAAATAACAGTCACAGAGTGTAAAATTTGCCCCACATGATTCATTCTTTACAAAAAAAAGATACTTCTGCACACTGTACTCCACACATCCAACCTGAGAAATATGAATGGAGTTTGTGCAGAGTGTTTGTCTATAAATAGGGTGTTGTACAGGCCTGTGGGGACAGACAAGGCATTGTGATGCCTAGGCTATCTGTATCTGGCCTCTAGCCATCGGGCAAAGGACTGAGCAGCTCCCCCGCAAACACACACACACACACACACACGCACACGCACACGCACAGGCCTAGATGCTAGTGTATAAAGAATACTGTTGTAGTCTCATTCACCTACACAACATAAAATCCATACGCTCTGACCCAGATGCTCCAGTACGCCAACACAAAATGTAAAAACATAAAAATCCATATATTTCATAAAAACCCAGTCTAAAATGTACTAGACACTACAACTGGCTAAGACAATAACAAGATGAAAACACAAAAAGGTTTTTCACAAGGTCAGGATATATATTGTAGACTGATCTCAGACACCTACGCAGTGTGCAACGTTATTCCGCACTGCCTCAGCCATCAGCTAATGTGCTCCTCTTCACTGTACAGACAGTAAAAACACAAGTTCAGGCTACAAAAACCTGTACTTGTGTACACCACTGCCTAAGAGAGTCATATCAAAACATCTAACCTATTTATCTTCAGTTTCACAGGCAATGTTTAAACAAAAGTGCATTTATATCCATGTGTGTCACAATTTGCAGAAAGCAATCTCATTTAGAGGATTTCTGGACTGTTGAAAATATACAATTTAAACCAATGGTGTTAAACCTTGGTGTTAACCAAGTCAAAATGAACATTGTTCCTCGCTTTCTCTGTTTCAAAATATTCCAATTTCTACAACAAATTTAAAGAGCTGGACAAAGCAATATTAAAATGTATTTGGGCTGGTAAACATCCCAGTATCAAGAAGCCTTATCTACAAATAACAAAATAGAAGGGGGGGGGGGGGCTTACCGAACCTTTTACATTACTATTGGGCATGCAATATACAGAAAATCCTTGAATGGAGGGCACACAATCAGGGAGATAGGGCACCATCTTGGGTTAAGATGGAAAACAATTTCACTTCAGCCTACTCCGTTGCCACTGCACAACTGGAGTATGATACAATGATACAAAGAAGAAGACTAACAATCCAGTTGTAACTCATACTCTCAGGATTTGGGCACAGTTTAGAAAACCTTTTAATTGAAATGGCATCTCATTCAGGGCGCCACTACTGCATAATCACTTGTTTACACCCTCAAAGCTTGACAGCTTGACCTTGCTTTCAGCGCTTAGCATTCAAACGGCATCTGCTACATATAAGACCTTTACATGGACGGGCATTTGCCTCTTTCAGTCAGTTGAACCTCAAGACCTCTGACCATTTCTGTAATCTTCCGACAAGACATTTTGTTCAATATAATTATCAAACCTTTCCCCATTTGGCCCCCCAACACCACTGGACTAATTACTGGCCATAGCATTGCCACATTAACGCGCCATCTCCCTAATTTACACCTTCATAAGTGGCATAAACCCACAGACAGTTGCTGACATAAGAGCATTTTGGGAAAAAGACTGGGGCTTCAACTTTTTAGAGGAGGAATGGAGCAAAATGTTGAGACTGGTGCATGCATTTTCACCATGTTCCAGACACGGCTTGCTACAATTATAAAATTGTTCACAAAATGCATATCACCAGGGTGAAACTGGCAAAACTGTTCCCCTCTTTATGCAAAAAAATGTCAAAGTGCCCAAGCTAGCTTAATACACATGTACTGGGCCTGCCCTCGCTTACAAACAATCTGGGAGACAGTATTTACATCACTCAGGTTCACTTTAGGAATTTCCATTTAAATCCATCCAGTCACAGCACTATTTGGGACCAGGCCTGTTGACTCCCACTCCCTGTTGTCATGAGGTTCTCCAACAGTGGTGACATTTACAACTTTACTAGCCAGACGCCTTATCCTGCTGAACTGAAAAGGCCCAAAATCTCCATCCCACACCAGGTGGCTTTAAGACGTCATGTATCATTTAAAGTTAGAAAAGATAAAATACTCTCTCAGAGGAAACATGGAAGAACTCTACTCTACCTTGGGGTCTTTCAGGAATTATTTTGATAAGGTTTCTGCGGTAGACTGGGAAGAGGAGGATAACTAAATGACTTACCTCTATTTAAATATCTTCTTAATATATATAAAAATTGTAAACATTATTTTTATTTCTGTTATTTCTTTATTTCGTAATAATGTTTCTTCATGTATCATCTTGTTTGTCTGTAGGGTGTATTCTACCTTGCCTTTTTGTCAGTGGGCGGCACATTGTAGGTTCACTCACTCCAAATGTGTACTTGTACAGATGTTGCGAGGTTGCATGGGTATTGGAGAGGGTGGGGAGTGGGTAGATTTTTGTGTATGTATACAGTATTGTGCTGTATACCTGTTTTTGTATACATGGCTGCACTGTTGCGCTACGTGCAATTGTATACAAAACTTAAAGTTGAAATAAAAAATAAAAATGTATGAACAACTAATAACAAAACCCAGTTAAAACAGCTTTTCTGTATGTAGTTTTGGCTGTTGATTGCTGTCCACAATGTTATGAAATGTGCCGGTGAACATTGATTTATTTTTCTTTTGTTATAAGCTAAACAAACCTGTGTAAAATCCCCTGAACACAAGCTGACATGCAGGTCTGAGTGGTAAGCAACATTTCAGCAGTGCTCGGTGTGCTATGGTTCTTCAAATGATGGATTTTTTTCAGTAGCCCGTGAGCACAAATTTCAGTGTTTGTTTTGCTTTCTCAATGGTGTCTCGTGTCACATTGGCCAGGTTTTAACACACTGAGCTGAATCTACTGTCAACAGAGAAGAATCAATGTTTCTGTTGGTGCCAACAGGGGGAAGTGCAACATTAGACAATGTTAGTTACAGTAGCTGCACTCAGATGGGCCACACAGGACACAGCTGGCACGTGTAAATAAAAGCCACGAGGGATTTAAGACTCCTCAGTGCACACACACATATACATATTATATATATATATATATATATATATATATATATATATATATATATATATATATATATATATATAAATATTAGGCTTTTTATTACAAAATTGGAAAATGCTGTATTCGGGAAAAAGGTCATATTCAGAATATCCAACTGTATTATGATTGTTTACATGACCTGTATCAAATTCAGAATACTGTCATATTTGGAATAATAGTTGAATATTGGTGTGTAAATGTACTCAATGTTCATGGTTGTTGAAATGGCAAAGTACTTAAAGTGGCAGTCAGCTTGTATCTTATATAAAATGACATAAAACAGCGATATTCAAACTGAGAAGAAAACTAAACTAACTTTTAAGTGGCAATTACACCCACACACGTGAACATCCGCTCTGTGGCACCATCAGCGCAGAAACACCATCACACACAATAACAGAGTCCACTCACTACAATAATACTTCCTATTTCATCAGTGGCTCGGCGGTGAAGCTGCACTGAGACACAGCGCTCATGTCACAACACAGACAGGTCTGTATGAACCCAACAGCTGGCGTTCACTTACAGAGATCATTTCAGCGTCAACACCTCAACATACGGACAAGGACTATTTCTGAGCAGTCGTGATGTCAACAGCTCTTCTGTTCCATGTTATTCTGGGACCTGAATCCCCCTCCAATTATAGCTGTTTACTGGAGGTTTGCTATACATGCACACAATAATCTATAACTTTAAGTTGATACACGATGAAGATTGGTCAATTTATCATTGTAGCTCATTTCAATTCAGGAAATAATCTCAAATCGGTTAACATTTCCGTTTAATAAAACTATTTTATTGTCAAAAGCTGCATTGTTACTACAAGTAATGATTTGTAATCTTTGGGTAAGTGATGCCAATTTTTGGAATTAACTCTTCAGATGTGAGTCCACTTCTCCAAAACTGAAGGTCTGAAATAAACTGATTTGATACCTCAACGCTGTATCAAGCTTGAGCCCACTAACAGGTTGAGCATTCAGTCAACACTGATGGATTAGCCAACACTGCAGGAGTAAATGTTAATATTGATAGAGTCAACAGGCAAGGTGACTGTTTGAATACGACTGAGTATAGTTCCCTCTCATATCAACAGCCAAGGAAGTGAATGTGCTGTGGCAGATGGAGCACATTTATGCAATTGCAATGTTTAATATTTACTAGATATGTAAATATTTTTTAACAGCTGACCCTGTATGGATGTATGGCCTGCCTTAGGTTAAACCCTTTGTGAAACATGAACAAATAAATACAGAGAATAAATGCCATATAATAATAAAAAAAAACATTTTAATCTAATTTGAGAGCCAGTCGTAACGGAAAAAGAACATTAAGAACTTCCAAGTCGATGTTCTTCAAGGCTAAAATCGGATTGTTGCGTAGGATTGCGTACTTGCCGGTACCAGCATTTTAGGATGTATTGGGGTACTGGTATTGGACAACTCTAATATTTACAGCACACACACGTATGGTTAAGTTATCTTATTTTTGATCAGCTACAGTTGCAATTTCCTTCACTCTTATTTTTGTCATAGATAACAATGTTTCAGAAAGACGGAGGATTTTTGAGTCGACTGCCTGGTGTCAAAAGGTCAAACTGCCACTGACAATTCAAATGAACACAGCAGGCGATTTCTAATGATGGTACAACTAGTGCGTAATGAGGTCAGCTTGGTCAATAGCCACCACAGCAACACATTCAATGGGGCAGAGACAATGAAACATGGGCTTGACAAACATGACGATCGCTATAGCATTCACAATGTCAAATGCCTCAAGTCATCATTTGTGGATGTTCCTGTTGAGCCAGTGGGTTCAGAAATGTTTGCAAAGGAGGAGTCTGAACCACCACAATTTAATGATGTCAACAAGTTGATCTTGGATTATTAGTCTGGCCAGAACACAAACACTCGGGGAGGTTGCATCAGACTACAGGACAACTGATCCAGTTTATTTTTTGCTCTTGACAGATGGATGTGACACAACTCTAGAAAAAAACACCACAAATCACCGCTGTGACATGTTGACAACCCGGCTTATTTAAAGTAACTACAACCCGGGTCTCCTAGAAGATCATTGGTCACACACTGGATCTAGACTTCATCCATCAGCCCAAACATGAACAGTGTGTTAACTTGTGTTGAGGTAAAGAAATCCCAGCAGTAAAGTAAAGTAATATTTCTTTTTCAGTGTATTTTCACACAAACACAATAATGTGTGGCAGTATTAAATGTTAGACTGCCATTACTATTTTACTGTATCAAATAAATCTAGTAAAATCACTAATGTTCTGGGATGAATGTTTGATGATTCTGTTGCCTTTTTATTAAATTGCTTATTTTGATTAATAATTCAACAAAATGTCAATAAAACTGTTTACTAGTCTGATAAACAGGACATAACACCAAAAGTGTTAAATCCACAATAATGTGAAACAAGCAGCATTCAGTGTAATATTTACTTTATGTCGAGAACATTACTAAATCCATATGAAGAATAGACGTGTTGCACAAGATTCGTTCTGCTGCAGCTCAACATCTGGGGAGCCTAATCACATTCATATAAAAAAAAATAAGCCCAGCAGAACAATTTGTTCTCCTGACCTCTAAAAATACCCCATGACTTGTTATGTGTGACACTGGAGCTGATCAGAGGGAAGGCCTTTGAAGTCTACAAACATGTCTTCCCACCAACACGATCAGCTCACACAAATTGAGACAAAAGAGACATGTTTAGGGATGTAGCCGAGTGTTAACCAGAAGGGATTCCAAATAACCATTAAGTAAAAGTAATTACTAAAATAATGTTAAAAAAAATCTATTCAAATTAATTAAATCCTGCAGTCATACTTGTACTTGAATGTAAACCCCAATGCAGAAAAATGCCCTTAAAGTCAAAATGGACACTAAGAGTGTTAAATTATGAATTTGTTTTAATGTTGTAGCTGGTCCTCGTGGTGCTATATTATTCCATAAAGAGCAGGGTTGTTTAGACTAGCACTTCTTTTACTTTTGCATAGTGGTAGCTTGCTGTGCAGATAGTTCTGTTTTTATCTGCTGAGGTTTTGAGATATCAGCCTCTGAGATTTCTGCATCCATCCTCAATTCAATAGGGGTCAATGGAGTGTTTGTGCTGCAAGGAGCCTTGCATCATACATTAGAGTATACATGTAGGAATTACATTCTCCCAAGAAATAGTCCCCAAAAAACTGTTAGTAAGCAAGACAGTTTTCGAAAAGACACACTGCTTTAAATAGTGTTGGTCAGTGCATTCAGCAACACAAATTACATTGCATTCATCCCAATTGCAAGGCATACATCTCAGATATCTAGCAGATAAAACCCAAACTCTGTGCACGTGTGAACTGAAATCTGAGTGAGCTGATCCTTTAATCTCCCACTAAAAACTGTATTTTTCAGTAGCCAAGTTGTTCATGTTGAGGTCAACCATTTAAGTACGATACTTAAATTTTGTTTCAAATGAACAGCCGCAAAATTATGGACACGGCTGCTGGTAACACCACACCCACCAGCCATTCCAACAAAGAAAGACAAACACCACACTTTGTGTGTGTGTGTGTGTGTGTGTGTGTGTGTGTGTGTGTGTGTGTGTGTGTGTGTGTGTGTGTGTGTGTGTG
>NC_048425.1:4838717-4905822 GCF_013103735.1 Etheostoma cragini
CACTGACTTTTGCTTAACGTAATATTAGACAGTCAGGTTCACGTTGCATCACTGCACAAAAGAAGTCATCCGAGAGAAAAAAAAACATTTAAGTTTCTCGTTTTATTGCTTTGTTGTTGAATGAACAATGAGAAATCCACACGGACTACTCCCTCCACTTACTCCCACTCTTTCCTTATTAAAAGAAAAATTACGCTACTAAAAATAACACCGGGAAAAACTCACCTTATAATCAGCAGATGGGGGACAGAAACGTCTCGTTCTTCACTTGCGCAATGGCTCGCTCTCTTTTCCAACCTGTTCCTCCGATCTGTAGTCTTGTGTTATTTCACTTTTTCCTTCACCTCCTTTATTTTTCCGCTGCGCCTCCTTGCTCGGTTTCCCCCACTGTTGTTTATTTCTCCTTTCTCCAGCAGGAGGAACATTTAGCACACAGGAAGGGGGGGGGGGGGTACGGCATATATAGAGGGGCCAGTCAAAACTCAAGATATAACGATGTTGTAGGGGTGTTGAAAAAGTTATCTGCAAATAAATCGCCAAGAAATCGACCTAAGAGTAAACTGTTTCGTCATTTAATCCAAATAAGTGCAGGGTTGTACTTGAGGTAATTTGTGATGTCTCTGGATTGGACCGTACTAAATGCTGACGCGATATTGGGAGAAGATAGCGTGTTTATCTTTCTCGCTCCCCCTCCACTTATGATTCACATTGGTACAGTCCACCCTTGTTGAGCTTAGCTTGTGAAACCGAGCCGGACGCGCGAGTATTCCAGTCTGGACCAGAGTCCGGATGTAAATAAACACACCTGGAGTCAAAACGCGGTCATAAAGCCTATAAACGTTTTGACTTTCCGTATACGTCATGTAAGATTAACTTTTTGGGTCCAGATGGAGAAGGCCAGTAGACAACAAGCCAATACAATTGAATAAAATGTGATAATTGGTGTATAATATCTACATTTTTACCATACTGTAAATTGATTACAGTGTGTTTGTAAATTACTTGAATTAGTGTTGCATGGCCTGATTAATTAGCTGTTGGACCCTTATTGACCCCCCAACTCCCACTCTGTTAACTGAATGTACCATGTCTCCTATAAATTCCCTCTATGGTTCAGTCCAAACAGCAGACCACACATGGACCGTTTGACGTCCAACTTCATTTCCCACTTTGGCAAAATAAGTCCCAAAGTAGAAATTTGAGCCTGGATACTTACAGTATGACTGCTAATTTAACCCTTGTGTGGTCTTCCCGTCAAAATTGAAAAATCACCACACCACCTTTTTCTTACATTTGTGTCCTTTTTTTCAATGTTAGTCCCTTTTTTGACGTTTTCAACACTACATAACATTAACTTATAAACTTTAGTTTAAAAAAAAAAGTTTACATACAGATAATAGGTATTAGAATAATACGATATTTAATTTAGCATTGATATTCTCTGTTTTCTATGCTGGGATAAATAATAAGTTATACGGGAGCAGAGGGAAAAATACACATGACACGTATCCTGGCGAAAACTACTGCACAGTACTCCAAACCCGGAGCAGAGCTGCTGAGAAGCAGACCATCGCTCCTCAGCGCTGTGGTTATGCAAGTCTCCCCAAGTAAAACACAGTATAGACTTTCACTTGTCTTGCCATTGGAGGAAAAAACAGCTTCCTGTATGTGCTTCTCAGCTGCATTTAGAACAGAAAACCGACAATATGGGCAACATGTTCCTTTTAGGGATTCATAACAAAGCATGCATTTAATCCTACCAAACCTTACTATTTAAAGTAGCAGAATTTTGCATGAAAGCTGTCAAATAATAATGGCTTTCCAAATTTTCTTTGGAAAAGAAACCACTTTTTTTTTTTTTTACAGGGGTCACATTTGAATTTAAACTCACTCAATATGTTATCTGCATCATTGCTGATGGTTGAAAATCTCTCTAGGGGTTTGACTTAACCACCTTACATAATGGTCCTCTAGCCAGCACCTCTGTCATGCTGTGGTGAGCCACATATTTTTTCACTCGAGCACACTGCCGCACATTTAAAGTATGTCATGAAATCAGTCAAAATCAACAGATTTACTGTTATTTATGCTTGAACCCTTCAGGACACAGTACGAGATCAATGGTTAAAAAAAACAACTCTTTCTGTTTATATGCCTCCAGTAGAAGTTTCATTCTTTGCTCCATTGAAAGTTCTCATCCCCCTCAACAGTTACTGTAGGCGTAGATGATTTCACTAATGACTTTAACAGGAAAGCAATCACAGATATCAAATCAGTTTGTTAGCCACATGTAGCTCCTGTTATCATAGCAACATGGTTTTAGTATTTTTTAAACACTATTTTGTATACAGGAATCCCCGGATATGTATATTATTATATATTAATATTAACTTTAGAACTATGTTGCTTTACTTTTTAAAATAATAACCTATATAGTTAGCTATCTATGTAGCTTTAGCTTTATCAAAACAGCAAAATATGTGCAAGTTGTGCAAACATTCAAATTCAAACGATTTAAGAGTTTTTTTTAAGACTCAATAAAATGACAAAATCTAGGACAGTACTGCTTGTACAACTACACACCCGTGAGGATGTAGAACTGTGACATCATTGTTTGATGTGGTTGTAGTTAACAGGCGTAATCCTCCAACCAAAGCAGGAAGTGAAACACAGCGTTTTAGACTAGTGTTGTTACACTCTTTAAACAGTAACTTAATACAGCCTATCACTACCCAATGTGAGTTGAGCGCATATGTGGGTTGGACACGCTCAGATTGAAACAGTTTACGGCATAACGTGTCATACTGAGATTTGTAAAATCCATAAAACAATAAACCTTTCCCATTAAAAACAATAACAGAAGATGGAAATCATTTCATAAACGTTTTAGCTATCTATGGTTGTTTGATTGCTGACATTAGCTTAAAACACCATTCAACTGACAACCTTGTTGTGTTTGATGCTAACTTGTAACCAGCAGTGAACAAACTTGGTTAAGTAGATACAGTTTAACTGTGTTGACATTACAGAAGTCTCTCGTTAGCATCTTGTAGGCTACTTGTCGCAAAGTGACGCATTTGTTTAGTTTTTCACATTGTTTTCCAGCCTGGTGTTTAGTTACTGTTCACATTTGCCATGTGCATGTCAAAATCGCTAGACTTTTGTATCAGTACAACATACAGGGGCCGACCACGTTTTTAAATGTGGAGCTGGTCAGATTTATTTTGGAACATACAAATAAAAATGTCTTCACAGGCCAACAGCGAGCACAGCTAGTTAAGGGAGCTACTATTTTACAAGTAACAATCACCAATTTACAAGTTGAGTATTGTTTGTTTAAAGGTCCCATGGCATGAAAATGTAACTTTATGAGGTTTTTAACGTTAATAGGAGTTCCCCCAGCCTGTCTATTGTCCCCCAGTGGCTATGAATGGCAATAGGAGTAAACAGAGCCCTGGGTATCCTGCTCTGCCTTTGAGAAAATGAAAGCTCAGATTGGCAGATCAGGAATCTTGCCCCTTATGAGGTCATAAGGAGCAAGGTTACCTCCTGTTACTCTGCTTTTCCCGCCCCGAGAATTCGGCCCACCCATGACAGAGAGACATCATGGCTTTCAAACGAGCAAACTGGCAGTTGGTCAGGGCCACACCCCCAGCCTCCACTTCATTAGGGGAACACTAAGGTCTATATAAAAGCATCCAAAGAGCACCATGTCATGGGACCTTTAAACTGCACAAAAACCCCAAGAATAACCACAATTTGTTGTTTTTAAGAAGGCAGTAACTTCCTGCATTCTCGGCTGGCTTAGCAAGCGCTCACAGCCAAGAAAGAGTCAATCTTACAACCCCTCTTGGGAGAGCCTTTAGCTAAAAGAGTTCCAAATAAACAAATACAGAGAATGTGTTAAAGACTCATTCATGTGAAATGTTAAATGTAGGCTTGCTCCAGTTCCATCAACAGCTTCAGCCACATTTCTCAACATCACAAGGTGCTGTGCAGCCATAGCTGGACAGCTGAGAATTCCGTTCTCCATCTGTTCTAAACTCTGTGTGACCTCAAACAATCTCAAACTTTAATAATATGACGGCCTCTGAGGTCATGGCAGCTTGATTAATTGATAGAAAAAGTGTTTACCTTCTCTATTATATCGACCAGTCTTGAAATAAAATGCCTGAGTGTGGGGTCTCCTGTTTTTTTTTGGCAAGCCTTGACTCAGTCACCGCTGGAACAGACAAACAAGTGTAAAGACGCCATTTAGTGGTAGAAGGGACTTTGTTTTGTAATGCTGCCATTAAAAAGGTTAGCAGGAGGAATAAACGATGGCCCCGTACTGTAATACCATACACAAACAAAATGTTCACATGACACGCACAGAACAATCAACCTTGAAATGCTTTTGGTTTGTTTTCTGACTAAGTACTGGCTGCTGAGCTGCAAAGACGAGCCAAAAGCTACACGTCGAGCAGGAAATGACTTTACAGGACGTTCAACTTTACTGCATGCAATATTATACTCAAACAATAACATTGAAAAACCCCAGAACAGACAACATCAAGTCACACCTGAGTCGTCTGAGTTTGTATTCTAAGTAGGTTTTTTGCTTTTTGAAATTGGATTTTTGGTTGTGCAGGATGCTGCTAGTGCTACCTCAAACCCTTCCATTATAATAAAGTTCACCCACTGTCTTAATGAAATACCAGCCTCAGCGGTGAAATTCTCCATTGTGCTATTAAAATCATAAGCCATGGGAGGTTCAGGTAGCCGGTCATGTTATTCATCCACAGGGCAGGAACAAGTCTCCATCACCTCTTTAATATCAGCACAAATCCAGCAAGTTTTATCACTTTTATCAGCTCATTAACTGCTCAGTCGCTCTCATTAGATCTTTGCTCCCAGCTCAGCATTTAAAAAATACTTGATACAACCCCTGAGACACTTTTGACTTTCTTTTTGAAACTTGGTGGCTGCAGAAACAAGCATAGCACTGCCATATTATTAGATATTAATGCCCCGTCTACATGATACGGATACTAATGAAAACTGATAGTTTATGTTTTTTCCTCTCGTCCATGTGCGGTGTGAGTTTTAAGTCACTAAAACAAAGATTTCTAAGTTGCAGACTGTTTTTAAAACTGCGTATCCGTGTGGGAATGTAACACAGAGTGTTCGGGAAATGATGACATCCTCTTTTTAATTTGCACATGACTGTTGTTGCTATGTGTAGTGAGCATGTGCCAAGAATGGCGAACTACCGGTTTGTTTGCGATTGTCACAAAACGAATCAAAAAATACTTCTGGGTGGAGGTAATAAAAATATAGATTATAGCAGCTTTAATAAATACTGAGGTCAGGAATGGCAGAACCTGGCAGTTAAAATGAAAATACGGAGAATACGGATACGGAGAGGCAATTATTGAATTTAAAAACACTTGATTGCAGAAAAATAACAACCATAAAAAAAATGTTTTTTGACAGAGTGTAAATCTTATGGTTTATGTATAGCTGTGCAATTGTAGAATGATGTGTCTTCCTCAGGTTATTAAAACTGACATTTCTAATAACATAACCTTGATTCATAAAACGCTTTGCACATATCTTTTCTGGGGGCAGGTGCTTCGAAAAGGGAAAAAGATACCAGTCAGTCAAGAACTGCTTTACGAATGCAAAAACTTCATTTTACAAGGTTTCGGTCACACAGACCTTCCTCGGGACCAAAATGTTATGAAGTAATGTTTTTGCATGTGTAAGAGACAATTTGCAGGACTTCTTTAACAAGTGCCAACATGACCTCCAAGTGTTCATGTATCTACTACGTCTCTCTTTCCCGGTGCAGCTGTTGCAAAGATTTGTTCCTGTCTCCATCCTGAGATGAATGGATTAGATGCGACTGTATGTGCTAACTAGCTTTCATCCAAGGAATTCTCCAAAGAAGAAGCAGTCATTTCCAAACATAGACGTTTTTTACCTGAAGTCAATTAGCTGAAAAGAATCCTCTCCATTAGGGTCTCATTTGAATTTAGCGCCATAATCTCCTTCTTCACACTATCACTTCCAGCTCAAAATCAGTGAACTCTGTGTTCCTGTTCCACACCACAACCGGCAAGACTTTCAATTGGTTCCATTTCTCAGACACATTTTGTATTCCTTTCAGAGCAACAGGAAGTACAATCAGTGATTTAGCTTTTAGCACTCCAATCAATTGTCTTTTTCAGTCCTGGTTGAGTCCCAAAATGCAGCTGGCTTTGTGTTTCCTATTAGGCCAGACCTACTGGGCCTGAACTTTTAAACTTTTATCTTCTCTGTGTCAGCTCCTCTTCAGCACTTTTGTTGCTTTTTGTCCTGCTGTTGTTTTACAAAAAGCCCTTTGTGAATAAAGTTGCTTAGATCTGCCTGCTTCCTCTTCCCTCGATGACATCAAGTCCGACTGGATAATGTGCTGCAGCTCCATGATGGTCAATGGGGGCCCTCGTTGGCTAAAGCAGGCTCCTTTTAATCACTGTAGTTGACCTGATGACCCCATCTGCCCTCTGTACACACACACACACACACACCTCTATTACCCTCCACAGCCGCTCTCTTGCTGGCAGCAGTCCACTTGAGTAAATACTGAATTAAATTGAAGGAGAAGAAAATAAGAGTGGAAAAAAACCTTGAAACTAATGATCTGGCTTTCTTTCTGTTTTTCCAAATCGTGACTCCTGCTAAATGCATACAACAGCTCAGCAGGCAGTGCAATGTGCTGCAGAAAGGACAGAAATAGATTTGAGGAGAATTTTTCAGTGAAACTTTCTTCAACATTTGCGTATTTGTGCACCTTATCTTAACACGTTTGTTGTGGATTCTGGCAATATTTGCAACATTTGAGTTAGAATCTTCACTTCAAAGCTATTGTGCGTAGTTTCTGGCTCCCCCATGAGGAATTCTAAGTGATGAAGACAAAACCGTCGGCTCAGCCACATGATACAAGCATTCCGTGATCGCACTATAGTTGCAAATCCCTGTCACACCACAGTCCACTGATGCAGACACAACACAACATTTGCTTTTCAGGCGCTGAGCTGACACTTAATATCTAGAGTGATTAACAGCGTCCACATTTACAGACCCAGATTTAATGTAGGCCACACCCGTACTCACACCATACTCTGATTATGTCGGTGAGATTACGCTTTTAGACAGAGTGAGTGTAATTGTAACATACTGTTGCTATCAGGTGATTTGCACGTTTGAGCTCAGACAGGAGAAATTAAGATAAGAGTAATGCAAAACTCTTTGGCGAACGAAAGCCGTTCAAAACTAAAACAAAACATATTAACCATGTTTTAATGGGCCATTCAGAACTTGTACTACATATTCTGATCTAATCCTTGTTTTAGGGAAACTAAACTTCTTTACAGAATACTGACCTTGTAATTAACCAGGAAATAGACAGCCAGTGACAAAGAAGATGATAAGTGTGTTGCTCAGAGACACTTTGACTTGGCACACCTCTGATGGACACCCTGTTTTTTTCTAATTGATCTTGTGACCTGAAACAGTGAGATGGGGACAATGTGTGGACCACTGACACCGGCTACAGACTTCTCTGTAGAATGTTAAAACACGTTTGGTCTTCAAGTCTTTCCCTTAAATTGTACCTGATGCAGAAGGAAAAAAAATGAAGTCTTTGTGCATCCTTAAATGTATTTCATTGATGCAAATGGCAATTGATAAATAGTAAGGAATGCTGACAAGGTGAATTTGCATTGAATTACTCACGTGGCCTTAGTGTTACGAGTTGTGTTTTTTCTGTATTTGTGATTTGCACACCTTGTTTTCTCTTCCAAAAATATGCACATAAATCCAATGTTTTATGAATTCTAACTGTAGATTCTATCTTTGGATTGGTTTTTAGCAGTTGAGCATCGCCATGGTACATTGGCAAGAATGTCTGCAGGACAACGGGGGTTTCTGTTCAAGCCATTTATTCACTCTGCACACACCCAGGGCAAAGTTAGAGGATGGTTGACGGTTAACAACCATAGGATTTGGCCTCTGAACTGTAAGGACAGAGGGCCCTCACATGCTGCCTCATGTTCCTGCCAGCCAGTACAAAGGAAATGGGTGGGACCTACAGGGTGGGCCGTGATTAGTAGTGGGTGAAATTGGGAGAGTTTGGACCATGATTGGGAATGAATGAAGATAGGTGAGAATGGTTGAGTCTGCGTAAAAAATGGGTGTAGGGTCACTAAATAGTATGGCTACATTCTACAATAATTGTTTCAGTTCACGTCCTTGTGCACATCTGATCTTACTCAATCCCTTACAAGTGCCTCATTTCATTTGCTAACCACGATTACGCAAAATAAAATTGAGAAACCGAGGCAACTGTTTGCTTTCTTTTCTCTGCACTCAGAAACGTGAGTTACACATATGATCCTCTTACCACTTGCTGCAAAAATGTACGGTACATGTTGATTTGTGTACAGGCCTGTACTTTCTATTTCTACTCCCTACCTTAACATTGTAAAATGTATTTGGCAATGAGGCTTTTGTCAAGTTATCTCATTTTCCCCATTGTTCTCAGGTTACTACTCCCTTGCCTGTATAAATCTGCCAAGCACTGCTGAGACACACACACACACACACACACACACACACACCCCTGTCAGGCCCTGATTAAAGAAAAGTGGATTTGTTTGACGCTAAAAAATCAAAAGAAAATCACAAATAGCTCCAGTGCAGTGAGTGGTGTAGACGTCCTCTTTAGCCCCATCTAAAGAGGCTTTGAGGAGAGCTGTGCTTTGTGGGAGGAAGCATGAGGAATGAGGAAAGAGAAGAAGAAGAAGAGGCATGAAACAAGTAAAACTTGCTGCATCTCCTCAGGGATTGTAGTAGCATACTGTTACTGTCAATGTCTGCCTTCATAGCAGCATGGATGTTCACGTGTGTGTGTGTGTGTGTGTGTGTGTGTGTGTGTGTGTGTGTGTGTGTGTGTGTGTGTTTGTCTGGGATTCGAGACAGCTGCAGAAAGGGAGGCGCAGTTTTGTTTTCCTCTGGCAGTGGACAAGGGGGGTGTGTCCTTGCACGCGATTGGCCCAATGGGCCCAATGTAAGTGACATCACAACTTCTTACCTGACCTACTTAAAGTGTCTGTGATGTCACCGCTGTCTCTTTCACTCTGTCTCCCTTTTTCTCTGTCCCCTTCATTACTCACTTATCCAACTCATTTCTATCTTCCTTCTTTATCTCAGTTATTTTTCTCGCCTCTTTCCAATCCTTACTAGTTTCCTCTTTTTTTGCATTAATCTTCTCCTTTTCTTGCTTTTTTCCCCATCATACAGTAGCCTACACAGGCAAACACAAGAATATAGAAGAGAGTGACAGCGAGAGGAAAGAGAGCAAAGAGGCTGAATTGTCAACCGTTGCCAATAACCCGATTTCATGCAGATAAAAGCAATGAATCGATGAATATTAATGTGTTGGAAAGCATCACTGGCCCAGACGACATGACAAATGGGAAGACAAGCGTCGACCATATGGACAGAAAGGCCCAGTGAGATTAAAAAAAGAGCGATTTAGTGCTGAACTTAGTGTTTTTTTTAAGCATGTAGTATCTAGATGCACAGACATTGGTGATTTCACACAAGTAAGCAAAAATATACAAAACACAATCGTGGTGCTCTCTATGTTCATTTCTTCAGGTCATGACAACGACAATATGGAGGGAATGCCCAACATTGGCCCAAGTGAGCACTGATTTGGTGATTTGCATTTTAAGAAATATTGGGATAAACATGTTGTTTAATGTATTAAAAAATTAAGACGGTGTGATTATTGCATGTTTAGAAGTGGAAAAAGGTGTCTGTTTCACTAAATTTAGAACATGCAAGCTGCTATTTGCTACATTAGATCATTTCCTTTCACGTACATGTTGACATGTTTCACTAATCCCCCCCAAAAAACACCCTACTTGTGACATATATGTGATAATAACTTTCTGTGGCACAATTCTGTGGCACTTTTGTAAAACAAACCCCCAGGTCTTTCAAATGCTTAAAAAAAAAAAAAGATTATATTTAGTTACTCTATTTCATCAGGTAATAAAGATATTTTTTTTTCAGGAATACAAGAAACTTAAAAAATGTAGAGTCAGACAAGCATGCAGCCAGCATGCAGAAAAATAATTGAGCAAATGGAAGTGATTGAAACAATTACAAGTCACAGACATCCAATCATGAAGCTTCTACGTGTGTGTAGGGGAGCGTGAAAGCTATTTGCAGGTCCCTTTATTTCAAATGTACACAGCACCTGACTGGTGTTTCAATTTGCCCTGCTGACTGTTTATTTACAGTACCAGTTGTTTACATATACATCTGCAATGCCATACTTTAACTGTAATATGCAATTACTTTCCACTGCAATTTAATTTGGATAGCTTCTGCCCAGACTTTATTTGTACTAGCTTTAAATCCACTGTTATATTGCTCATTTTGGCCTAACTTATTATAAAAAGTTCTGATTTACAGTAAAATATTATATATAAAATTCTGTTTATAGTAATAGCCATCTGTATATACATGTTTTCATAGTACATATTCACCTGTAAACTATGTCATAGTAACAACCCTCAGTATCTTATGTTAATTGTACATATCTGTAAAAATTCTATTTATAGTAATATCCACCTGTATATTATATTCAGTACATATCCAGCTGTAAATCTTGCTCACAATACATGTTATCTATGTATTATATATATAGGACAAATCTATCTGTTAAATTCTGTTTATAATAGAATTCATTTCTATATTCATCCAGTACATATCCATGTCCTGCACTTATGAAACCATTGTATATCCTGCACTTACTGCTATTGTACTTCTGGTTAGACCCAACCTGCATTTGGTTGCCTTGTACCTGACAATAAAGTTGAATCTAATCTAATCTAAAACCTGATTCCAGACCTGTTCAGCTTAGAGCAGAAGGTCCGTGACCCCGAGGGGATCCCCAGAGTTACAGCAGGGGAGCTGCCAAATTATGTAAAAAAATTAGTTTCAGCTAAGGGGTCCTCGGCCTAAAAAAATTTGAAGACGTCTGGCTGCATGGTTACATGTATTAAAATATGAGAAAGGTGTTGAGGTAGTTAGAAAGCTTGAGCTTTACAGATGATGATGTAACCCAGTTGCCTGTAACTGTTTTTGATTGGTATCCATCTCCTCGCTTAACTCTCAGAAAGAAAGTGAATCAGCCTATTTCCAAAAATGTTAAATTATTCTTTAAAGTGAGATTTTGAATGCAGGATTTGCAAATGTCATATAGTATTTTGTGTGTTACAGAGGAAAACAGGTGTACTGGCAGATCTTTTTCTGTTCCTGAACACAGGCAGAGTATCTGTGTGTAGCAGGGACGCTGAGGTTGGGAGTCGGATCTAATCTGAAGCTACAGTCAGATCAGATAACAGCAATCGCTCTGGGGCGAGAGAGGGGCAGAAGCAAAGATGGTGGGAAAGTGATAGTGTTAAATGGTTAGGGAAAGAATGGAGAGAAGGAGAGGGACAGAAATATGGAATATATATGAACCATATGAATGGTGAAAACGGAAGGACACAGGGAAAAATAGTCTTTGCGTAATGTAAGGTGAGATGAAGCTGAGAAACAGAGGGAGAATATTGGATGAGAATGTTCAAAGGTTGCACAGATAAATAAATAAGATAACAAGAAGACAGAGAGACAGGGACTTGTGGGAGAAAAGGAGGGAGATAATCCAACTTCTCCTTCCTTTGGTGAACATGGCCAAAAGGAGAAAAAGAGACAGGAGGCAAAACAGCCTGAAGCAACAATTCCTCCTCTCGACCTCCTCCTCTTCTCCCCCTTTTGTGTTCAGTGGTGGAAACCCTCTTTCTCACTCATTTATATTCACACCAGCTATGGGGGCTAGTCACAGGGAAACCGCTGCACAACACACACGCACACACACGGACACACACGGACACACACGGACACACACACACACAAGTCCTCTTCTTTGTAACACTAAATTAAGTGCAACCAAGTGCAGCCACAAAAGGGTCAACCCAAAAAAACAAGAGGAATGTTTCTTTCATCACAAACAGGCTTGTGTTAAGTGGTCTGACAGGAGGAGAACTTGTTTGTGTCCCCCAGCTCTGACATACAGTATGCGCTGCAGAAAGACAAACAAAAAGAAGAAAATCAAAAAGGCCTGGGCCTAAATGAGCAACAGGGATGGACTTTCAGGTAGTCCAAATCTGGAAATATTCTCAATTCTTTTGTCAATGAGCAGAAACTTAATCAAGATACTTGTTTCATTGCTTCACTGTGAAAAAGCAAAAAATGCTAAAAACTGCTTTGAACCAGAACTTTGGGGTTTGGACTGTTTGACGACCTTGTGGGTTTGCTAATTTCATGGGGATTTTAACTACTTTTGGGCATTTTAATAGAGTAAATAATAAAAACAACTATAATACTATATTGTAGTTACATCCCCGTCTGATCCATTTGCTTCACAATGGACCCAAATAAACTAGCACTGTCCCAAAGTGCTACTAAATGGTGCTGAAATACAATATTTTATATGTTATGCTAAGAAAGTGTTGAGTGTACACTAGACTCTTAAAAAAGCCCAGTTTTAAGATTTTCTTCTGGGTGTTGATCACCAAATCAATACTTACTGGATTATCTCCTGATTAGAGGAACAGTTTGGCATTTTGGCAATTATTTACTTTCTTGCTGGGAGTTAGAAGAGAACATTGATGCCACCGTCACGTCTGTTTGGTAAATACAGCCACCAGCTAGTTAGCTTAGCTTAGCACAACGGTTTGAAACTGAAGGGGAAACAGCTAGCCAGGCTCTGTCCAAAGAATAACAACATTTGTGCCAAACTAAACTAACCAGCTGAAGTGATGAAAAAGATATTGCTCATACTTTACAATATATTCATAAAAGTGAAAATATGTCTAGTTGACGAAGCACCAATACAAAGTATTTTAAAGGGCCAGTTCAACCCCCCCCAAAAACAAAACACACATATTTTCCTGTTTCCTGTAGTGCTATTCATTAATGTAGATTGTTTTGGTGTGAGTTGCCCAGTGCTGGGGATATCAGACTTTCTGTGGCAGAATGAAAATAGGTCGTACATGAAGTTGCTTACAACCTGGTAAGTGGATTATCTTGAGTACCCGGGTAATAATTTCTGGAAAGAGACATTGCTGTTAAGGTTGTATTTTTTGGCGTTTGAGGGCCACAAGCCAGGAGCTATCTAGCTGCATTAAACTGGAGAGAGAAGGCAGACATCTCTACGACTGAAAGCTCCAACACTGAGCAACTCACACCAAAACAATCTAGATTGATAAATAGTACTAGTATAGTGGTAACGAAAAAACATGCATTTTGATTTTGGGGCGAACTGTCTCTTATGGTGACGTTTGGTACGTTTAGACTTGTCACATAATGAGGCTGCCATTAGTAACGTTATTTGTGAAAGGTGTAACTAAGATCATCTCTACTGGCTTGGTTACATTTATTCATGCCAGCATGCACAGGGCTCAGGTGACAAACCTAAATGGAATGCAGCCATTATTAATGCCATTAAAGCTATTTCCTATTTCCTGCCATGACAAAGTGACTACCATGAGTTCTGTGGTTTTGTTGCTGAGTGATTTTGACCTGTACACACTTTTATTAAAGGGTAAATATGTTTTTCTTTTTAAACCTGGGCCCCATTTTCCTATGTTTCTGTGTCTAAGTGACTGATGGGAACAACAATCTTTGACATTGGACCAGTATTATGCAAGATCCAAGCAACAATGTTGGTTACTAGGGAAATTTTCCCGTCTGTATTTACCTTCACAAAAACGCTTGTTTTGCCACTGACAGGCACAGATTAATGTTCCAAGTGTCTGGGCATTGTTTTCCCATGTGCGTGATGCGTGAACCTCCCACTGCACTGCACAACTTCATTAATTTAATTTAGCCAAAGTCGTGCATGCATTAACATCTCATGGTACAGCCATACAATATGGGTGAATGTTCCATGGTCAAATGCATCATCTGATTTAGATTTGTTTGACAGCCTCTTTTTAAAGTGCTGTCATTCATTGCAGAGAATTAAAGAGCGGCAGTGTTTTCAGTTGTGGAATGGAAATCAACGACACAAACTGTTCATATCATCGTCTAAATGTAGGCCTATCCATATTGCTCCTTGACGTTTCTTTGAAAATGCCCACATATTTTCAGTGGCAAGCAACACAGCATTTTCTATCCAATAGAACATTGCACAAGAACAACCAGGAGTGCTTAGACAACGTTACCCAAAAGGTATTGCTCTGAAATCACGCAATCTGTTACACAACATTTCCACTGTTGAGGTGTGTTCACTCTGTATCCTCTTATTATCTACCCCCCTCAGTTTGTTGTTCCCAAGTTAATCAGTTGACCATGAAGACGGCTGCTTATTGATTAGTTATCGATGTTCCCTCTTTGCTTCCTGTTGATCGCTGCCTGCTCTCTGTTATTGCCTTCATTACGGAGCTACAAGGCCTCAGCAGACTCCCAACAGGATAACGTGTATTAATAAAGAAGATGTGTATTGATTGCCGTTTGGTAATTGGTAATGAAATTTTGGACGAACAAGCTTTTTCACTTGTTCAAGTAGAGGATTACTGTTCCAGAGTTTAAACAAGAAACATGTTTTTGATTAGGTTCAAGTAAATTAAGGGGTCAGATCACCGAAATTACATACAAATACAACATATCATTTACATCAAACCTTAACCATGCAAATAGTTTTTGTTGCACCTGTTCACTGTTATAAAACAGATGATTTTAAACTTTGGGGCTCAGAGAGACTTCAGGCAAAGATGCTGCATGCAGTTAGCACATTTTTTACATCTCTACTTTGAGACTACAAAGTTTTAATTTTGTGTTTTTTGGGGGTTGATTGCGAGAATTTGCATCAAATGTCACAAGCCTACTCCTACTGAACATCATGACTCAGTAAACTATGCACACTAACACACATACATGATATACATATGTTGACGTTCTGTGCAACTAACGCTTCAAGGTGGCATCATTATTTCCGATGCCCATCACAAATAACAATGGCGAACAAAAAGACGCTCCTAAAACTCCAGAGCTACCCTGAGAGTGAAGTTTTCTTCAGTAGGCTATTAAGTAATAGTTGTCTTTACATATCTAGGTGTATTTAAAACAGCAGTTGGTAACAGCTAATTGGCCATACTTTTAATGATGGATAATTTACCAAAAAGAAAATAAATACAAGCAACCAAAACAGGGCTCAAGATGTAGCCCATCAGCTAACACACTATACTTCCTGCTTCCTGCTTCCTAAAGGATTGTGGGACCTGTGCTTCAAAGCAAGATATTCTCATAATTTGAGTTAGGACAATTAACAATCTAACATTTGTCTGAGCCCACAGTGTAAGACTTTGAAAACCTGTTTAAAATTCTCCATCTTTTAGACTTTTGCTGTCAAAGATTTGTTGTACAAACATTTAGCACGTGTCTCAACACCTGGACAAATAAAAGCAAAAGTAAGCCTGCATGACTCGATCTAAAAGGTACATGAGGGAATACCGGTTCAGCACCAATTTTAACAAGGAAGTTACTTCTAGTGGAATCCAGTCTCAACCAACGTGCTCTGAATTTAAAAGCTTCACCCACCCATTAAATATTTTAATAACACTCATTCCATTGCAAAACCCCACATTTATTTTTCAATTCACCATTTATAAAGCTCCACCAAACGACTTGCAGCATGCAGCACCATGGTAGCGTTCACATTTTGTACTACCTTGTAATCTGCGAGTGATTTATTATTTCAAGTGGTAATTGTGAGAAGAAACGTTAACACTGCACCTGAATGCGTCTGTGTACTGTAGGTTTTCAGAAAAAGCTCGTACAGGTTCCAACTTGGAAAACATGTTTATTCACTTTGACTAGTGCAGTCGAATGACAAACAAAACATCAACAGAAACTGACAAACAGGGACAGCACTGCGTTACATAGTCAACATCAGTCAAGGTTGCAACACCTCAGCGACAAACAAAACTATTTTTCAGAGCAATGGGGTTTTTGTCTGAGCATTTGCGCAGTCTGATGTGAAGTTTTGTACATGCTCTTGTTATCTGACATGCAGAAGGGTAATAGAAACTCTGGGTGGCCCGTTATTGTGATACACTGCCACCTGCTGGTTAGGAGGAAGCTGTACCTCAGGAATAAATCTTACCCATTTTCAAGCCTAGACGGTAGTACCATGTTAGGTATTTTGTCTCAAGCCTGAATTAAATTCAAACCGTTGCACTTGAGAAACATCTTGTCATGTCAGCTGCTGCCAGGTAGTAATTTGTTCAATTATTCTTTTCTTTTTTTACATCAACTAAACGGTCATCTAAAAAAAACAATTTCTTAGTCAATGTTACATTGGAGTGGCTTATAGCCCTGAATTAAAACATACAATGCAATACAATGTTGCATTTATCCTCAACTAAACAAAAAGTATTTTCTCTAAACGTAACACATCAGAGTTTTCATTTATCCAATGTCAGAAAATATCCATAAAAAAGTTCAATAAAAGAATAAAGAAAAAGTAGGAAAAATCAAATTACCAACTTCAGAGATAATTGGAAAATCCAAAAACAAATACTTGACATATTTATGAATGTGTGTATGTGTGAGAAAGCAATAGCTACAATACACTGTTATATATATATATGTTATATAAATGTCCAGTCAATTCAGCAGCTATGACATGACCATTGTGTACAAGTCTGGTGTGGAGATACGCTCAAACACAATCTGTGTTATGTATGTATGTATGGATGGATGTATGTATGCGTTTGTGTGCCTGTGTAATGTTTAGGACTCGTCTCCGTTGGTGCTATCTCCGTCGTCCTCTCCTTCCTCCTGCTCACCTTCCTCCTCTTCTCTTTGTCTGCATTTCATCTGCAGAGCAGAGAAGAGGGGAAAAACAACACTTTATTCATCACACATGAGTTCTTAGCTCTCGCCCTGGTTCCCTCATCTCATCCCCCGCTCCTCACCTCGTCTTCATCATCCAGCAGATCTCCCTCCTCCTCTGAGTCGTTCAGGCCCCGCTTCATGCTCTCATCTTTCTTGCTGGAGGTGGAGGAGTTGAGGGGGGACACCTCACCGGGTTCAGGTTGGCAGCTCTTCATCTCTGAGTTAATGGAGGGAAACCGTGGGAAGAACATCTTATAGTAACCTCAAAGCTGTTTTTTTTTCCGGACTGAACTAATCTCTGCACTATAAAAACCTTCACATCTTTTACATTTTCTGTCTTTCATGCGGGTCTAAACTGTACGTTACAGTCAGGTCATTGGGGCCCACCTGACTTCTTGCTGTGGTCCTTTTCCATGCACTCTAGGCTCTCCAGCAGGTAGTCCACCTTGTGTTTGATCTGTGTGAGCTCTCTCTTGATGGACTGCAGATCATCTACCTTCACTGTGGGAGGAACAGCAATAGAAAAGTCATTACAACATTAGTCTATATCCACAACGTTCCACTTCTGGGATTGCTCCGGTGCCATTGGAAATTCCCCCTGATGTTCCTCTTTTCGGCCGGAAGTCCGGTACCTTCCGCCTTCTCTGTGTGGGAATTTTGAACTCCAGTTGATTGGTGAGGACTATGGTTAACTGCGCCTAAGATATCTGCAGGGTAAATCCAGACAGCTAGCTAAAATATCTGTCCAATCTGAGTTGTCTCTTGCACAACAAAACCAACTTTGGAGCGTACACGTTTCACCAAAACAAGTTCCTTCCCGAGTTTTTTTTGCAGCGGCACGGTGGCTCTGTGGCGCTCAGCGACCCATAACTTCATGTTAATGTTGTGTGGACTTGCCAGACCTTCGCCTGCAGCGCAATGGAGGATGGTCTGGCAAAGATTGACTGTTAGAACATGAATGCGGTTGTGATGGAGCGGCACAGGACAGTTGACTTCATAATTGTGCTACCTACTTGCTCGGGAGGTCCTCTGGCTGGTCTTGGAGGAAGAGAAGCTGGTTTTGGTTCGTCGGCTCCCTCCTCCGCTCAGACTGACCCTGGGACGCTTTGTGGGAATGACAGCCCGGGACAGAGGTGGAGGGGGAGGAGGCACCCGGGGCTGGTAGGAGTACATCCTGAGATGCAGAGGTGCCAAAATATGAAAGGTGTGTAAAAATATGTGTGTGTGTGAATGTGTGTGACAACGGACAGAGAGAATGAATAAAAACAGAAATGTGTATCCATCTGTGTGAACACCACGTGTGTGTCTCACTGTCAACATCTAACAGGTAGATAGTCCACACACAAGCAATTATTCGTAAAATAATAATAATAATAATAATGATGAAGATTAGACAGCTTACCTATCATAGTAATCTCTTTGAAAGTCATAGTCCAAATCAACAGAGGAACTGTGGAGAGGATCAAAGATTAACTACAGCGAAGGGCACTCATCTTTGACATGAAGCCATACTGACTTTGCACTACGAGACTTGTTGGAATGCGGGATCTGGAATTCTTGTTGTGAGAATAATCGAGTGTGTACACACCTGTACATGTCTCCTGCGGAACGCTTCCCTGTCTTCGATCTGTGAGGTTTTGGCTCGCCTGCCAAGTTGATGTCTGAGGGAGGAAAAACCCAGAGTCAAGGAGGGGCCGGGAGTTGCAGGCGTAGGAGTAAGAGTGAGTACTTAGGAGTAAGAGCCGGAAGCACGTTATGAACCGAAAGTCTGGAATTTCAATCAACACATTTGATCACGCCTTCCTATCAACCGATGGGATTTCATTGGGTAGGACAAACGCAGGGTTTAATCCCTACTAGGTGGTGTTTGCAAATAATTACTAGGACTGGGACCATATGTTTTGTCCCGATTCGATACATGGGTGCCGATTTGATTTGTATTGCGATTTTCATTTATTGCGATCTTAGAAGTGTTGCAATTCAATAGTACTGCAAATTTCGTTTCCTTCTTTAACACAAACAATACATCATGCAACATTTCTAAAAAAAATAATCAATTAAAAAAAAATTGCTCTAAAAATATCAAAATGCATACGTTGTTTTCCACCTTCCCCTAATAATTTCTAGTATGGACCAGAAAACAGCTGTTTTTATTTTTACTCTATGCGAGAAGTTGATGTTTGAAAATGTTGCTTGTACAAAACAATCCTTTAAAGTTTTTCTTTCAGTGTTGCTTTTTAATTCCATGTTTGTAGCACTAGAGGGCAGCTCGGCTCACCTGTCTGTATTGCATAACAGAAACTGAGAACTTTAAATCTGTGACATGTGTCTGTGAGAGTGAATATTTGTTATTATGTTTGGGTTTAGGCCCTGTAGAGAATCTCGAGTTAAGAACATGGAGGTATTACAAAAGTGACTTTAGACTGGACATTTGCATTAATAATAAACCTTTTCTTAGACATGTTTAGTTAGCCTTTTTTTTCCCTAAACAAAAACTGAATGGTATAATAAAAAAATATTTAATAGAAGTTATTTAAAAAAAATATGTGGGTTTATTAAGAAAGTTGCACTTCTTTTCTTAATATCATTTTCACCAAACTTTCTTAGAACAAGTGACACTTAAACTCTGCACATATTTAGAATTTTTCAGAATAATTCTGAGGAGGAAATCAGTACTGAATTGAAGGCTCACCCTGCATGCCAGTACCAATACTACCGTACTAATTAGTGTGTCAGAAAACTATTTAGTCCCAGTGCATAGCATGTCAAATTCAGTATGCCAAAAACACCAGCATGTCCTACTGCATTCGGATAGATTTTGCAGCATGACTTTCTGGCTATTCTGACTATTCTATTCTCACAAACCTTGGGCAGCATTAATGAGCAAGAGGGTCAGAGTTTGAGGGGCAATGTTATGAAGATGCAGTATGTCTCTATTGTATGCATACTGCATGCAACATGATGTTCTTTGTATGGGCATTTGCAGTACATTCTAAAATGTCAAAATGTTTTAAAAAAAATATGCAATTTGGAAATCAGCCTCACTACTGGACTCCCTGACTTTGTATCTTCATCCATGCAGCTCTTAATTATCAACCCCCTCCCCCCACCTCACCTAGCACCTGTCCCACGATCATGCGGCCGTCCTCACTGACCACGGCGGCCCGGGCGTTCCTCTCATTGGCGTACTGGACAAATGCGTAGCCCTTGTGGATGGAGCAGCCCAAGACTTTGCCGTACTTGGAAAAGATGGCCTCCACATCGGCCTTGGTGACCAGCAGGGTGTTGAGGTTGCCGATAAACACGCGGGAGTTGAGGGAGCGAGGGTCCGTCTTGTTGGTCACGTTGCTGGCCATCGGGCTGGAGGAAGATGGGTAAAGGAAGAAGAAAAAGAGATATGAGACTTTTTTTTTTGTTCTGCACTAAAATGTGTAGATCTCTGCACCAAGCACTATGTGAGTTTTGGCCTTGTAAGTTTAAGCTCTATTACCACAATACTTTGAGCATGTTTTAAAAAAGCGGGTTTAAAGTGGGTGAAAGACTGCAGAGGGATGCAGCTGTTAGAGTCTAGTTTTAGACTATTGCTTATTTCTTACAACGAACAGTCTAAAACCAAAATAGATCAAATTTAAAGTCATGTAAAATAGAGAAGAGCGCAATTCCTCACGTTTAAGACGCTAGAATATCTGCTTGTGAATCACTTAAACAATTAATCATTATCAAAATTCTTGCCAGTTAATAAACTGACCCTCAACTGATAATGTTATAACCCCTTGTACCAATCTTTATATTAACAAAAAGCCATTGTAATCATTGATGTACACATTAAAAATATTCAAGGTGCTACTTCCTACGATACAGGTGGATTCAGAGAAGAGGGGTACTTTTGTATAATCTTACACACATTCACACACTAAATGTGTGTTTGCACTTTCAAATGGGAGACAGGAGCCTCTAAAAGGGATATGAGACAGCAGAATAGACAGTTTGATTGGGTCACGAAGCAGCCAGCACTCACTCCATGTCTGTGTCTGTACTCGGGTTGGTGGAGGTCTGCCTGCCTGTCTGACTCTGTTGGAGAGAAGAGGGTTGTCGAGGAACTATGAGAGATTAAATCAGTGGGTAGACATCTACACCTCCAAAAAGTTTGCTCTTTTTTTTCTTCTCTTTCTTGGATTTTTGGCAAGCCCAAGAAGTGCTTAAAAATGACGAGGAGCTGGTCAGGAGGTGGTAGACTATAACATATTTAAAAAAAAAAAAAAGGAGGTGGCTCTAAAAACCTGTGGGATAAATGGTTTGATGTTATGACAAAACAAGATAATGCATTAAAGTGAGAAAGCTGCTTTTAATAGACTACTTTTCAATATTTTTGAAACTGCTAACTTCCTTGTTGTGACTCTACAGAAGGTAATGAAAATAATAAACACTCTGAAATCTCCCTGCAGCACTGAGGTTATTACCAATATTTAGTAATAAATAATAATGTATAATGAAATAATGTCACATAGGCAGTTTGTTTACGAGGACAGGAGTATCCCCTAACCTTACACAGACAAATCTTGTTATTTATTTCCCTGTTGGCCTAAACATGATAAATACTATTCTCCCGGTTACTGCCTGTTATTTGCGCAGGCGCTTTAATCCTTCCTGCCTCAAATTCCAGACCGCGGTCAGGAGGCACACGGCCGAAGGTCATGTCTCTTTCATTACCGAGAGAAAATACTCCGCTTCTTCATAGCTGTGGAAGTGCGACGCTATTGCTGCCGCCATTGTTTTTGTTTATTCTGGTACGTCATTTGGCAGAAGCCGCGCCTGCGCAGACGGTTCGGCGGGGCAAATAACCTGCATTAACCCGTAACCCGACTACTTCAACCAGCATATTGGGGGGTCTCATTAACAGGATATATTATTTGTACATGCTTAAACATAAAAACGGGATAGGTTACTTCAAAATCCAGATCATAACCAGTTTACTCATGTAAATGTAAACACTCAGACGGGGGCCCTTTGCTGCTGCGCATCATAATCTTAAAAAAGAGCATACCAGAAAGCTTGTATCATTATCCTAAACAGCTCATGAACCTGATTTTTATGTCCCCTTCCGTTATTTAGTCAGTGAGGATCCACAAGCAAGTCACATTAGCGTGTTGCACAATTAGCAGCTTAAAGATTGTCGCTTGTAGTTATGCAACGTTGCAGGAGGGCAGGCACACATTTGGTATTTATTTAACTGACAGCCAATAATCATCATGCAGCCTCAGAAATAAAATATTCACTTAGCTTACTGCAAAGTGTTATTTTCTCCACCCCCAGGCCCCTGTTGATGAATACATTATTCACTTTTTTTAGTTGTGGGATTTCTTTCGACATTAGGACACATAAACCCGACACCAACACTGACTTTACTCGTCAACCTTTTGGGTGTCTAGCCTGTGTTTCCTGATTTCCACTCAACCCTGTGAGTAATCTTATCATCAACCACGTCAGCCATTACCGAGCCATGTCTCTCCTGCCAAAGCACAGCGCTGCTGCCAGCTGGGCTAAAACGGTGACCCAGCAGCAGCAGCCTCTCTCTGTGGCCGGTAGCTAGCAGGGGATTACATGGTTTGAGGCAGGCTGCCTGGCCAAAGCTTAGTGCTCTGCTCTCCTCTACATGTTTGGCTGGGATGTTTCTGTTGCTTGGCGAGCTGACAGGGTGTCCACAACATCGGGTGTGTTTAGTGGGGCCTAAACAGGCAGCTCAGAAAGTGTTGTTCTAATTCTCTGTGGGATATTGGGGTTCAAGGGGAAATATCCAGGGTTTACATACAAGCCAGTGAGTTTTATAACAGAGACTGATGATGAAGATTGCCAATAATTGGAGAATTTGGGATTTATTCATATTAGGACACAATAACAGAAGCAATTAAAATGCCAATTCTTGGTTTCTGTTTGGGTTGTTTAGAGGTGTTGATTTAACATCAATATCAGTTTTATTTTTCTGCCAGTTATGATGATCGACTCATTTTTACGCGTTTGGCTCACGCAGCCCACTTTTTGAAGACTTTTCTCCATTCAACATTAAATTATATGATTTGGCAGCGATTGGGAGCTGCCTGTAAAACATAACTATGTTACAGTATGCATCGGCTTTAAAAAGAGTTTCACATTCAACATGCTTATTATCGAGTTTCTTTGGCAACTTCTTGGGAGAGAAACAAGGCCAGTGCATCAGTTTGAATGAAAACTTGATATTCTCAATAAACTGAAAATCAGCTTCATAGAGCTGGTGTTTATTGCAGGGCTATTATATTGGATTGTACATACTGTAATGTCTCCCTTGTATTTTTATTCCAAATGAGACATCTTAATTAGGGGTTAGATGCTAGTTGTGGCCCCTCATATTAAGAGTCCATTCATGGTATATTACATATTTCGTTATAACTGAGATAACTTCCTATCCTCTGCCTCATCTGGGCTTTATTGTGTGAAGGCCAAGAGCCGAGACTTCCATACATATAATGGTGTTTACTGGAAATCTTAAGATGTGGAGGCCATCTTTTCCTTATCTTAATGATGGCTGGCAAGTGGGTTCAATAAATTAGATCAGTTAAGTGCTTTGGTTTAATGTTTGTGCTTTGACTGTGAAAGACACTGCAACTGCCAGGACTCATGCTTGAACACAGACAAGACAAATCCACAGAGAGCAGTTTGTACAGATGTGCATGGAGCTTAGCCTTTGATGTTAAACACGGGTTTAAAGGCTCTTTAACTGATAATTGCTTGTGCAAAATTTGCAAAAGTGTTGCCAATGAAAATATTTGGATTTCATAAAAACTGTAAGAAAATGGCATTTAATCACATACAATCAGGACAGTGTTTACTGAATGTTAGTATTGAATGGTATTCAGTAGGCATGCTTTTTTTAATGGATACAAACTTACTATTGGGGGTGAGAATGTTGACATCATTGTTATTATCAAGAACAGGGGTCTTTTGTCTGTGTGGGCAATAGACCAGATTTGACTCCATCAATGGCATGCAAACTAAGGAAAAAGACACATTACAAAGCAAGGGCAGCACTTATTTAGCCTTTGCAAGTAGTTAATCCAAAGACTGGATGAACGAGGGGCTTGAGGGAGTGTTATTCGGCAATTAGCTATAAATTGGGCCTCTAATAAAAACTGAGCATTATGCATTAGATTAAAAAACTGGGAACATGTGGGAAAAGCTCTTGTAAGAGGCCACTAGTGTCAGCAGACTGAAAATTATGCGGTTGATATTCTATTTTCACAGCACAAAAAAAACCATGCTATTTGCTTTAGGAAATTCAAAAGGGGAAGAAATGGGCTGAATCACAAAGAGGTAAAAACAAAAGTGGAATATAAAAAAAAAAAAGTGATGCAAAAGTTGAGGTGAAAAATAAACCAAAAAAAAAAAGTTGAGACCAACTTACGATTTGCAGCGGTTCAAAAAAGTGGCTTCAAAAACTAAACAGGGGGAAACAAAAATGTAATATTAGAAAAGAGGCCATTCTAAAAATGAACTAGGAACTGTTATTTCCACAAACAGGGAGGGAGATGTATGGAGACAGACTTAAAAAAGACTTGCCAAACGATAATGCCCACAATCCCATTTGAATTTGTTCAGACTACAACAACACATTAACCTAAAACCAATATAATGCATGTGTACCTACATCAAAAGATGTATGACAAAGCTATTCGCAGACTTTGCAGGCAGGCTACTACAAGACGGAACTCATAATAAATTAAAGAATAATAAATGGATTTTTATTAGACTTTGTGATCCTGACTTGTTGCCCCTCTAATGCTACGACTGCTGCCGATAGTGATGTTTAAACTCCTTATAAACTACTAAATTATAGTCTGCCTTTGTAAATCTCAATCTGCATATTTGTGTACAGACATGCAAACTGACACCAAACATTATGAGCAGGACTATATCAGAGAGACACAAGTGTCAACTTCAAAGTGCACACCAGAGCATCACCAGTCTGAGGAAAGTGGTGGCTCTGCAATCCCCCCCCCCCCCTGGCTGCTGCCCTCCTGGGGGCCAGAATAAAGGGTCAGCCACAGAATAGTGCCCCTGAAGCCTGGACGGGATCTTGCTCAAGGACACTTCCAGAGGACACATTTGGGGCCACCGGGGTGAGGGGGAAGGGGAGTATAACAGGAATCTTGCAGATTTGGGGGATGGGGGCTGGGACATCATCAACTGCATGTCTACCCTATCTTTCCACTGTAAACCTCTGTTGCAAATCTGATTATAACTTCTTCACATACATGGATAGACCTAACTGATCCGCCATAAAGCTATAAAATGATCAATTCAAAATAGGAACATCACTATTTAGAGGTGTGGGCCTGATTCCAGCTCATTGCAGGCCCCTCTTTTAGGCCTCCCTCGTGGGTCTTAGCAGCTCCACAGCTCTGAATAAACTGCTACTGAAAGAACGGGTTTCTACATCTGCAAATGGACTTAGAATGAGTTTTATCAGAATTACCGAATGCACACATTCTCTCACACCAATGACACAGCAATCCCATGTGTTAATGTTCCTTAAAAAGCCGCCCCAGTTTGTCACTGAGGAAAAATTACATCACTCCTGAAAGATCTGCTGCAGAAAACATACTGTCTCAGCACCGCCAAAATCACAAAGAAAACAGGGAAAAACACTTCTTTGTCAACGACTGCGACTCGAGTTACAGGTGAAGGCAAAACACCGGACGAGATTAAAAAACCTTTTAAAAACATATTTCCAGGAAAAGGGCGACCCGTTTTGAACACTGTCCAGAAAAGACTGGTACCATCTTCCATCTTTCTTTCCTCGAAAATACGACCACAATCAAATAAACAATGAGGTAACAGAGCAGCCCTGAAAAAAATGAGGTTTTGAAATGTCTCATTCGAAAAACAAAAGCAAAAATATGCTTGCGGAAGCTACTTAAAACTAGTTTCTGCGCAGCTCAATATGCCAACACAAAATGTACGCCACTACAGCCAACACAGTCTCAGGAACACCAGCCAGGAAAAATGCATTAAAAATAAAAACAAAAAGTCCCAAAGAGGTTCAAAGTCAAAAAATAAGAAAAATATAGGGGACAAAAATCTCTCGGTTAAAAATACTCACCAGGAGCTTAATAGGCTACTAAAAACGAGTAAAATTCAACGCTGTTACTACTTGAGTAGGTAAAGATCCGTTAACGGCTCTGCAGGCTGAATGTATCACCTTGAAACCAGTGGACACGAAATGGCGTCGACTCATACACACACAACAGAAGCAGGGACACGCCCAATGCTGCATCTTCGTTTCTGATTGGATATTTAAACCGCCCTGTGTGGCTCTACCCTTCAGGGATTGGCAGGTAGGTTTGCCAGTCCGGCTCGCGAGTGACGAATCGCGAATCGATTGGTTTAATTAACACTCCCAGTACGTTCAGACTGCTGTCCACACAACGAGTGCCATCCTGATATTTCATAGCTTAGAAAAGTTGATTTTGGTTCTTTATTATTTTGTACACGTAAACCATGACGAAGGGCGAAATGTCCACGCGCTGCGTTCGAATTGAAATAGCGTAGGAGGTAGAAGCAATGTAATGCAGCATAAGGTACAATTATGAAGTGGAGGGTAACTCTCAGTCTAAAACCTTTTTTTTTATTTTTCATCATATTTTGAGGCTTTATTTTAGCAAAATGCTTATGTTAATGCTCTTCTGTTGTAAAATGTTTTCTTTTTAGATTATTTAATTTATACACACACACGTTTGCCTTTAAAAAATCAAAACAGACATTAATGCACTTGACTTTAATACAGAATGACTTTAATACAGCTGTGATGTGCACAAACAAACACACAAACACACACACACACAGGTTTGATTTCTTTTTATTAAAACAGACTTTAAAGGTCCTGTGGTATGCGTTTTTTGGGATAGTTTTATATAGCCCTTGGTGGTCCCCTAAGACTGAATAATAATAATAATAATAATAATAATAATAATAATAATAACATTAATGTATACTCTTTATTGATCCCCTATGGGGAAACTACAATTTTCCCTCTGTCGTTATTACAAACTACACACACGCTCAGGTCCTATACATGCACTAATGGAGAGATGGCCTTAGGATTTGCCATTTCTGTGTCTTTAGCTTTAAATGAATTTGAGTGGGGGGGGGGCAAAGTGGAGGGTGGGGGTGTGGCCTTAGCCAACTACCGTGCTTTGCTTGTTTGCAAGACATGATGTCTCTCTCTTTCTCATGGGTGGACCAAATTCTCTAGGCGGGCAAAGCAGAGAAAGGGGATGTAACCTTTTCCCTTATGACACCATGTGGGGAAGACTCCAGATCAACCCATCTGAGCTTTCATTTTCTCAAAGGCAGAGCAGGATACCCAGGGCTCAATTTACATCTATCACCATTCTATTCACTGGGGGACCATGGGCAAGCTGGGACAACTCACATTAATGTTAAAAAAAAACTCCTAAAGTGACATTTTTTTGCCATGGGACCTTAAAAGCATCTTTACAACTCAAACATAATTGATAAAAATTGAATGGCATTGAAATCCGATGCATCTGTCCATTTTCTTACTGCGAAATAACGTCTTGCTGCAAAAATGTCACTTTTAACAACAATGTCATAAATAACAATTACAAAACAATTTTATTCAATCACACCAGTGGGTAAATGGCTTTTCAAAGTACATCAGCAGGGTTACCACTTCATTTTCCGTGAGATTGGACCTGAGAGATGAACAGATGTGGGTTCAGTATGACACATGCAATCAATAAAGAGAGAACAAAAATGGAGTGTATAAAGTACCTTGGATGTCAGCCATCCTCCTGCGGTTTCGTGGCAGCGTGACATCCAGTCTTGAGATGGACTCAGGTGTTCTCAGCACTTCCTCCAGCCGACACTGCTCCTCATTTTCCTGGTGGATCAATACATACCTGGTTATCAATCATTTTGTCCTGAATGGTCCTTCACTGAGAAAAAATCAAACAAAAAAACCTGTGTTGAAGTTTGTTGACGTTTCCTCCTGCACGCGGGCGTGTTAGGGCCTGGGCTTTCTGCTCCACTTTTCTGTTGTTCCCTCTCTCTCTGCAGGACGATGGCCTGCCGTGTGGTCCTGTACTCCAAAGAAAAGTTGCTGATGGTTTTACAAAATTCTTCCACTTTGGTGTCTCTCACCATAGCTCGGGAGTAGCCCAGGAACAAGAGGAAAGAGTGGAACCTGGAGGACCAAATATTTTAAGGAAAAGCAATAGTTACTCCATAACTAGAACTTAACAACAGTAAGAAGGACAACTTTTGGCCTCACTTTTAAAAAATATACAGGAAAAGACAACACGGTAGAAACCAGGGGCGATTCTATGATCAGACCCTTTGGAGTGCTCAGCCCCAAAAGAGAATATGACCAGGATGCAAACATCTCGCCTGAAAAATTACATCACTCCCCCCCCCACACACACACACACACGCACTTCTAAATCAGTAACTTTATTGGCCAATAAACTCTGTGCTAGCTGTTGAACAACGTCAGCTAACGTTTTTACTAACACTCTAACCTGGCACTTTATAAATCACAGTAACAATCAATTTGACACAGTGCTCTAACATTCAGCAATTTTAGTTGCTTATGTTTCAACTTGGATTCTAATCTGTGCCATGAAATTACCATATTCTTCTTTGGGGACTTCCGATTTGAAACTTCCCAACCACACTCCCACTCTCCCTCAGACAGATTAGATTAGAGACTCAAGCACAGGCGGGAGTCTGGCACAACATCTCTTGTTTCTGTTAACCCTTTCCTTGACTGGGTTTTGGCGACAGCAACACGTTATTAAACCTGTTTCAAGCCCTTTGAAACTGTAATTGGTTCTTTTTTCTCACTTACAGACGAGTTTGCAAACTCTAACTTGAACCCCTAAAATTGATTGACTTAAAATAAATTAAATTAATTTTTAGGGAGGCTGAGATGAAATTTTGTGGGGCTTGAGCCTCCTTAAAACGGGTCTAAAATCGCCAATATAGCAACTGAACATGATGTTTGATGGCAATTTTACTTATAGCACCAAATCAAGGAGCACTTAGCACCAAAAATGTCAACAAAATGAATTGAACCTTGTCCTCCCACCTGTTAACAACCCGACGATGGACTGCTCTCAGGACCTTCAGCCGTTCCTCGTAATCTCTTAAAATCTGTGGCAGGCGGTGACGAAGCGAACCCTCTAGGGTCAAAGCCTCATTTCTTCCTACTCTCTTCTTCTCCACCTTTCCTCCTTTCCTCTTCTCCTCTGCCTTGTCTAAAAGCTTTAGCTGCTCCCAGGATGCTTTGCACAGGGCCTCTAGTTGGGTAAGGTTGGACAGGACTAGGGAGTAGTCAAACTGCAAAGAAGAGAGAGAATTTGTGCATTTTGGAATGCGTTGTTACTTAGATTAATTTTTAATGAATTGACGTAATGTATTGTCTGTTTGAAATAGGATTACATTAGTTTTAGTTCCAGGGTTGACTTGGTTTACATTCCTTTTATACCTGATCTTGAAGATTAGTTTAAATCAATTTGTTATAGCCTCCCCTCCTAAGCCCATGCAGCATAACATACACACTGAGGAGACAAACAAACATACACACACACACACACACACAGGCCCAACTACGCACCTTTCCAACTTTAGTAACAGCAGTAATGTCAGAGTAGAGGTCAGAGGATTGTGGGTAGAGCTGCAGCAGCAGCACACAGACGTGATGCAGCAGGGGCTGGCGGGTGTGTGTATCCCTCACCTGGGACAGCTTCCCCAGGTAGCTCAGCTCAAAACCACGGGCCTTGACATATTACAATGAATTGTGAGAAAGTTTTGGGAAAGAAGAAAGTGCATTAAAAGATAAAGATTGTGATCACTCACCTTACATCCATTGAGAAAGTTACCGATCGCTAACACCGTTGCAAGAATGCATCTAAAGGTCTGGCTGTCTGCGAGCTGTTCCATGGCCAACTTCAGATGGAAGAGAGGTTCAGCAATTTCCTGTCACGAGGAGGGACACATTTAGAGGACAATGTAGGAATTCATGAACAGTAGGTGAGCTAGCAAAGCATGTTTCATTTTATTTAAAATTCAATGCAATTTCACTACTGATAATTGGAGTACAAGCCCTAAATCATAACCGTCAATGGTAGACTGAAAACCAGCTACAACATGACTAAGTGAGTGTATATGCTCATAGATACAAAAAGATCATGGGGCACCAACCTTGTTTTGAGATAAATGTCTGTTATTCGCAATGTTTTAAATAAGTACTTCATTACCCACAATCCTGAACAATCCCACAGTGATGCCTCTGATTGGTGGAACTTATGCTGGTGAGAAGGGGGAGCTGTCGGCACCCGATCTGTGCTGCCTGCACTATCCGTTTTTCACCTCCACCGGGAAGCTAACAATGGTTTAGCTAACAGCTAATTCTGCTAACCGCTAGCTGACACCTTGATTCAGTCTAAAAGAACGTTAATTCAAACCTAACACTGGGGAAAACAGGCTACAGCTGAATTAACAGCTGTTATATATTTTAACGGTTATTTTCTGGTTTTATTTTGAGGGTATTTTAAAGTTTTGACGTGCTGTCTTAGCTGTTAGTTAAACAAACGTTAGCTTCCTTTATTCAGTGGTGTGCGATAGTTTATCGGAAGAGTAGATCCTTCACTCTATAATGAAAATATGTACCTTTGACTTTTCGTGGATTTTCTGTTCATTTTTTCACTCTAAATGATATGTTGTATAATCACGTCACGTCGTAAGGCATGGTCTAAAACTCTATATACAGATTTTTCCGTCCGAAATTTACGTCCGGAACCCACGGTCTCTCGGAGGAGGGACTGTTGAGCTCTATAGGGTTTACTTGTCAATCAAACTGTAGCTGTATTGATGATGTAACTTGTTTAGTGGCACTTTAGTTAACTTTAAAGTTAACTGTTCACACAATACAGTAAAGTCTGTAACAAATCCCCACCAATTGTTCCCAAAACATCCCAGTTAAATAGAAAATGCCGTAAACATTTGTGATTATCCTGGAACATGATTAGCATTTGAAAATTACATTTTTCAAATCTAAATGAAGCAGTTTCTACATGAAGTGTGTATATTTAATCAATTTTGCATTATTTAGACAGAAGCGAAACAAACATCCGTCTTTACCAAATATATTTTCAGTGGCAAATTAATTTCACTTTAACTTACCCTTTCTAATGAGTCATAATCCAGAGCAAAGGCCCACAGCTGAAGCCTGGAGTTCAGATATGGGATTTCCCCCAGCGTGAGGAGGCAGCGCTCAGCTGGGGCCAGAGGGGAGTGGGGGTTCTGGGCCTTGGCCTCCTTGATCAGAGCCAGTTCCTCTTCTGTTGGGATCAGTGCTTTAAGCCGCTGTTTAAGAAAGAAATGTGGAAAAAGATGAACTCATACTGCACTATTCACCCAATCAAAAACAGGCAAACAATTAATGTTAAGCAAACGCAGAAAACATGACCTCTACCTGAACGTCCTCTCTGTCCAACACGCTGCTGTCCATGCTGTAGATAGCAGGGGGGAGGAGACGGGGAGGGGGCAGTCTGCTCAGGGCGATGGTTATGATGTTACTCCGCTTCATCCCCAACACTGAGACTGAAGGCTGCTTCTGTGGAGAGACACAAAGAAGGATATGAGACAGTTTAATAAAGTTAATATAAGTATTTATGTAATTGCCTTTTAGGGTGGAATTTATCATAATAATTTGTAAATTTGTCAAAAATGTCAATAACATTTCTCATTGTATCAAAACACACAATTAGCATATTGTATTTAGTGGACATTTTAAAAACATTTTTGTCACTATTTCCCCAAAAGTTTACATGTTAAGAAAAGCTGAACAAGATGCATTGACCTAGGTTCGCATTGCCAGACCTTCCTCTACACTGCTGTGGGAGAGAGTGTGGCTAGTCCACACAGCATTCTGGGATTGGAGAAAAACTGGCTCCGGTGTCTTGGCATTTCTTTTAACCACTCACAATCATCCTGGGAGGCGCCAAGCCCCGGACACAATGACGTCGTTGTCTCTGCAAAATAGCCTCTGGAAGGAACTTGTTTTGGTGGAACACGCTTGTTCAAAAGTTGTTTTAGTCGTGCAACAGAAAACTCAGATTGGAGAGATAGTCTAGCTAGCTGTCTGGATTTACCCTGCAGAGATCTGAGGAGCGGTTGACCATAGTCCTCATAAATTTAGAATGCCAACACAAAGAAAGCGGAAGGTGAGGGTAATCTGGCCAAAAATGAAGGACATCTGGCCGATCTTCCGTTGGCACCAGCAATCCCCCTAAATGAATTGGTTTATATACTGGGATTGACCGAATGGGGTAAAAACTACAGTTTCACTTTATTTGCTGAGTCATCATCCTGCGTCATTGGTCTTACCTGCCTCCCAGAAGCCACATTAAAACTTGTGCTACTGCCCTTAGATTCAAACAGGTACTCCAGTCGGTTTGTGTCCAAATGGACTGGCTCAAGTCCGGCCCAAATGGTCTGAGTCCCGAAGCGGGTCATCCTGGGAAGGGGAGTTAAACTCCGCAGTTCCCTCCAGTGGAGCTTCAAGGTGCGGCATTTGATAGCTGCACCTTTATGGGAGGGAGAGGGCAAAGGTGATGCAAGTGGAGGAGGGGGAGGAAGAGGAGGGGGGGCTGGAGGGGCTTGGAGACACAACGATGATTCATTGGTTGATTGAGTTCCCTCGTCCTCTGTACTGTCTTCCTCGTCCCACAGGTCTGAGAAATCCAAGGTGTTGAGGCAAAGACGCGCAGCTGGTTTTATGAATGAATTCCAGGATAGCTCAAAATCCCAAGTTAGAGGGTAATCCTTGGTTTGGTCCGATTCCTTCATTGGTCTTTCAGAGCTGACTAGTAAAAAGGGTTCTGGGGATATTTAGTAGCATTACCTTAACAAACCAGATTGTAATTTTTGATTTATGCTTGAGAAAAAAAGCATGCTCCTTCCTTATATTAGATAAAAACGCATTTTGGTTCAGAGCAGATATAGTGCATATTTATTTTGTCCGCATGTTCCACACAGCACCTAAACTGGTTCCCTTCCTTGTCTCTTTTTCTCACTGTGCAGTCTGCAAACCCCTCAGACACTGTGTATGATATGCATATGAATGTCTGTGATGCTCAACCTCACATGTTGACCACAGAAGTGCATAATTCGCACAACCAAATCCCAATCGTTGAACCACCTGCGGGTGCTCTCACAGCAGCGTAACCTGCAATTGCCTCGGATGTTTGTCTTTCAAATCTAAAAATGACTAGCCTAAGTCTGATGCTTTTATCCGAATGTCCACTGTGACCTCAGTCAAAGACAAAAGAATCGAGGTGAGTTCTGACAGGCTGTGTTTAGTTCTGTATCCAATTCTGATGAGAAAATCCAAGGAATGTCTTTCTGTAGCGCTTCCAGAATATCCAAATGATGTGCTTCTGCAGCTATCCCTTGACTTTCATCTCTCTGTCTCTCTGATTCTCCTTTTGTAAGTGACAGCGAGGGAGCGTTTGGAGAGAAAACAGAAAGAGAGAGAGGTGCGTTGGTCCGTTAGTGCATCTTTCTTGCATTATTTGAGTTGCACCCTTTTCCTTAATTTTCTTATCGAGCCTGCATCTCCTGTTTGTATTGCTACTTGTGTATACACAAACTTCTTTATCTGCCTCTGAAGATCTGTTCCTTCCCTCCCCTTCTGCCTCCCCTTCTCCCCGGTGACTGCAGAAAAGAGCATGATTGACTAAATGTTGCCATGCATCCCTTTTCTGGTTACGTGCAACTTTGGGGATGACACATCAGCATACATTACCGCAATCATCAAAGCTGCCTTGATAAGACAAGGTATAACATTTTTTATTGTTTTCAATTGACACACATGGTCCTAAATAAGTCGTTGTGCAGCAGAGTGATTATGGACAGCAGTGCACAACGGGTCATCTTAAAAACTATTGTATAAATATTCCTCAACAAACATTAGCCAGTTCAGCAATTGCAAAAGCGTAACTGGGTGAAACAGATGATAATCAAAAACATTGTGAGAAAGCGTCTGTTGAATCCCATCCAGTGTACAGTTATGTTCACAGGGGTCATTTGCATGGTCGACATGCAGCCATAATGAGGAGCCCTCCCTCGGCCATTAGGTCGGCCCTAATTACACTTTATCTCCTTCAGTTGCCCCGCTGTCTAGAAGTGGCAGAAGGCCTCATGGGACACTTGGGCAAAAATGAGCTCTATTTGGAAAACTCAGCTCTTTATATATATTTATCTATTAAAGTGTTTTCAAACCTGCTGCAAAAGAGGATTTAGAAAGTAAATGCTCTTTTACAGCATCTTGTTTGTGTTATTTAGGGTTTTGTAAGTGACTAATTTAATGAATAATGATAATAAATATGTGTTTCACTTGATTTGACCAAGATCCACTTACTAGACGCTACCATATCAACTGTTCAACTGTAGCTGGACAGTATTTTAGTGATGATGTGGCGCAGTTACTGAAACAGACAGACGTCCCATGGGGACAGACATTTCCGGTTGATTGTCTTTGATCAAACCGGCCTGGGACTTTCTCTATGTGTCTGTGTGGCAGTGGCTGTCTATAAATGTGTGCATCTCTTTTCATCTGTTTCTCTGTCTGTCCCATCATGATAATCTCTGAATGTTGCTTGTCTCTTTCAGGGCCATCACAGCACAAGATAAAGGTCAGGGCAAATGTGACAATGGAATCCCTCCCAGTTTGCTTTGAGAATATTAAGTGTTTTTAATTTGTGAGGGTCAAGAACCAGAGCTTGGATACTGTCAGGTTAAGGTCATTTTGAACTCGGACATGCATATTCATAAATCCTAATAGGTAAAATGGATTTTACACTGGCTTTTTCTATGCTGATATAGATGATGACCTAACGTCATTATGATGCTTGATTCTTCGGACCAGAGGATTGGTGGGTTCACAAAACCACTTTCAGATAAAGATCTAGGGGCGAGAACCCAGCCAGAGGTAGAAGAAGAACAACAACAAGTTCAGCTTTTTTGAAAGTAGGCTGTGCAACGCTGGATGAACAATTGTATGTCTAACGTTGTGAATAAGCACCCCTAAAACACAGAATCAAAATGATGCTCCTAAAGGTCCTAAAAACAGATCAGATTGGTCATGTCAGATCAATCTACTGGTATTATGTTGATTGTAACCTACGATTTATATTTGTTGTTGTCTGCTTTTAGGATCAACACTAGTTCACTTGCATATATGTTTGCATATATACAGTACAGGCCAAAAGTTTGGACACACCTTCTCATTCAGTGCGTTTCATTTATTTTCATGACTGTTTACATTGTAGCTTATCACTGAAGTCATTAGAACTATAAATGAACACATGTAGAATTATGTACTTCATCAAAAAGTGTAAAATAACTGAAAACATGTCTTATGTTCTAGTTAACAAAGACAGTGTAAATAGTCATACAAATAAAAACGCATTGAATGAGAAGGTGTGTTCAAACTTTTGGCCTGCACTGTGTACATACACACATGTATATACGTATTTGTGTGTGTGTGTGTGTGTGTGTGTGCGTGTTTTTCTTAATTACTGACTTTTATTTTGAAAGTCCCGAACGGAAGTCCCTCTTGCCGCGCTCCCGCGTTGCTTTGGGAACATCCCTGTGAGCGCGCGCTGGCCTGACTGTAGCTGCCTGTCATCGTTTCGGGCTGACATCACACAGAGGATTTGCTACAATGTCAAACATTTACAGGCAGCGCGAGCTCATGGCGTCCCCGCGTCACAATGAGAAGCATCGCCGCGTCCTCCTCCTCATCCTCTAAATCCAGACACAGAACTCCATTCCCGTTTTGTATGGGTTTATTTCATGTTCTTGGACAGGATGCGTTCGAGGTAAAACGGGTTACTCTGTTCTATTTTATTGTCGCTTAGATTTAAGAGTTGTTGTTTTTTCCATTCGTGTGTATATAACAATAATAAATGTAGCATGTGTCTTTGAATATCAGTTAAAGCCATGATCTCTTAATGCTGACTGCGTCTTCCCCTCAACATCTTTATCTGAAAAGTTGTCAGCCTCGAACATTGAATGTCGTAGGTTATTACGTAATGAGTGCGGACACTGCTGAGCAGATGTTTCTGTGAGATGCTTGCGTAAATCATCATCTGTACGCTATACAGTTCTAATTTCTTCACTTTAGAGAAAAGGAAATTGAAATTGTGCACCATTAACATTTGTTCAACCATATGGGATTATACCAGTCCAATATTATCAGGGAAACTGTACTGTAGCCTATACAAATGTTATCAATCAAAAATAAAGCCATTGCTCAGAACTCATGAACTCTTTAAACAAAGTGCGTTGTTAGAACCCGGTACCAATGAGAATAAATTAGAATTTGCTTCATATTATTAGTTGGGACAACACCATTATGTGAAACAGTTGAATCGTGACGTGATTTCCCCCGTGATATTGAATATTGTAGGCTATGCAACGCTGGACCAATAGGTCTAATGTTGTGAATATGCACCACTAAAACACAGAATCATAAACATGATGCTCCTAAAGATCCCTACTAAAGCATTCATAATGTTTCTAAAACAAGCCTCCAAAACATCAAACTGTCAATTTCAAGGAGGTAAAACTTCCACAAAAACCTCGATTACTGTCACTGAGCTACTTTCTCTGCTGTTTATGTGCCGCAGCAGGTCTATGTGAGTGTGTGAGCCGGGTCGGAGGTCATGCTGCGGAGGGAATCTGACTCCCACGGCCTCTTTTCCTCTGGAGAGACGTCTGAGAATGACTGTGAGGTAATTTATTCATACTATGTCACCTCCGGCATGCTTTGAGAACCTGCATTGTGATATAAAAGCAGGCTTAGAATCCCATTTGGTGGCCTGTAATTGACACAAAGCTACAATTTAACATTCAAATTATTTGTAATCCTTCTGCTCCTCCTCTTAAAAGATTTGGTACACTCTGTCCTGAAATTCAACACAGGTAACCACATCAGCCACATGGGGTGAATGTAGTTTTCCACAATGCGAAACTGCATTTGGGAGGACATCATTCTCCTCTCTGGCGATGCATCAGTGGAGACTCTTCCTACAGAGCCAGTTTCTTGCATTAACTTGCACTCGTTCTCATGCTTAGCAAAGCATTGGTTGTTAACACAGCAGTCTTGCTCTTACCAGTGAATTGATGTGCTAAATTACTATGTGTTTATGGGGGGGGGAGCTAGTTTTAGCTCTAGACAATAATGTTTGTAGATTTTTATAACTTTATGTATCTGTATTTTATACTTTTAATACTAGCTTGTTTTGCTACAACCTGGAACACAACATATGTTCATGTTTTTTTAGCACTGACCCTGTTCAGATACATAAATTACAATTACAAAAAAATCCAAGTAATCTAATGATGATACAATCAACAGGTAATTTATTACCTTGCATTTGATGATTGCTCTGATGTTCTCTTGACTGAATCACATGTATTCGTCTGCCTTCGTATCTCCATTTTTTTTGGCAGTGCCGGTCAACTTCTCCACTTTTGAGCAGTTTAAAAGGGGAGTAGGTGGAAAAGGTTAAAAGTCAGAAATCGCATCACTGAGCCACCGAGAGGCAAATAAACACTTTTGCTGATATGCGATACTAGCTCCATGTTCCTACATGATATTGATGCCACTGTACATTAAATAAGTCTGTGTCCAGCAAAGCGTCACTCCTTTCCTTTGACTTACTTTGTTAATATGCTGCCGGCTAACAATAAAAAGGGACGAGAAGCTTCACAAGTCAACAGATGATGCTCTCTGTGTTTGTCCCTGTGTCTCAGATGGGGGCGAGTTGCGGAGAGGTAGATGTAGTGTGCCTGTGCGAGGCCGGTCCCTGTACACTTCACTCAGAAGCATACACGCCTACGCCGGTGAGTGCTCAGGCTTCCCACTGAAGTGTCTGTGGTCGTGGCTCAGTGTTTCTTCATCTGTAATCGTGCTCTAATTACATACCTTTTACTTCCTGCTGACCTATCTCTCTCTCTGCTGCTGTCCGTGTATTCATTACAGTATGTTTTAAAGGAAAAGTCCGTGATGTTGTCAGATTATTCAACTTTCTGTTCTCAGGAAACACTGCTGTGTGAGCACTGTGGAAAAAACAGGGTGATGATAACCAGGTACTCCGAGGGATACGGCACAGAGGTAATGTGTGACTTGAGTTTTTTCACGACGGGTGTGTGTGTGTGTGTGTGTGTTTGTGTATGTGAGTGCAACTACATACTTCAGAGGCTTGACTAGAGTCTGACCTGCAAGTGACTTTAGATATAAATGTATTAAAGCAGGCAGCTGTGGTTTTGCACGGCTGTCTCAAGGTTGCAGCATGTAATGCATACGTGACTAATACCAGGGTCGATTACACAAAGGCCAAAACCAAGAAAGATATTTTGACAACCAAGTAATGACATAATTTATGTTCTAGGTCACAATGAAACATTAGAGGACACAACACTGTACATAGGAGCCATATAACTACTGGAAATAGAACTGGTAGGGGACTTTAGATGTGTTTCCACTGTTAAAAATACTTTTGGCAAATGCACTGGTTGAAGAGTTAGACAACAAAACAACAATGCAACTCTAACTGTGAAATATAAAGCTACAGCCAGGAGACTGAGGTAGCTTTATTGCTATCATTGATAAACTATACATTATTTTACATAAGGGCTGGCAATTTATCAAAAAATGTTATCAAGTTAATCACAGTTATGGGCTGGGATTTTTCAGATCATAGATAGAAGTCTTTGGATTTGCCTGTGAGCTCTCAAAGTAAAATCAGTGGGAAGCAAAAACAGATCAGGTCTTTCTGTATTAGTCACGTAGGTGTCAGCTGAATTATGCATAACAATAAAGGTGTTCATAAAAAGTGACGCATGAGAACACGCACCCAGACAAATGCCATCATCAAGTGTTGTTGCTTTTGATTCACAAATAGTCGTGGACGGTGATGATTCACTGGGGCTCATCTGTGTTTTATCCAACAACTACAAAAATACAAATACAATACATACTGTACGATTTATTTGTTTCATATGTTTCATTGGTCTGCAGGAGGAGTGTGTATTGTCTGACCCTCAGGGGGAGAGTGATGCAGATGCTGATATAGAGGATACAGATTGCAGGTGTGATGTGCACACACAAACACACACACACACACACACACACACACACACACCACCCCACACACACATGCAACATCACTGACCTTGTGCCCTTCATCTGATTGGTTCAGACTCCAGGAGCCAGGTTCTCTCCAGCGAATCAGCTCGCGGAGACGTAAGCGGCCGCGGGTAGCGCGGCAAGACACCACAGAGAGCGAGGACGACGGTGGGCAGAGCCACAGAACACATCGCTGGAACCTCAGGCTCAGTCCTGACAGACCACACAGCAGGACCATACTGGAGGTAGGAAACACAAAAAAAAGGCTACTTCAATATTTTTGAGTTTTGATTGTGTCACTTGAAGGTCTCAAGAAAGAGTCAAAATGAAAAGTTCAAACCTGAACTTTAGCCATGGCTAAGTTGAACCTGATTTTTCCATCAAAACAAACACCGGTTCAAATGGACTACAGCTTAATTGCCGGTGAATCAAATGTATTAAGAAATTAACCTTCCGCCCAAAAAAACATTTTCATCAGTGCACACTTTAAAATGTGCAAATGTACATTATATCGTAGACATTGTTGTCCATACAACGGTACCGCTCACCTCTGTCTTCTTTGTCTTCCAGGAGAGCATATCGCAGGTCAGGCCCCTGGTCATCTGCCGGCCAAACGTCGAGAGGCCAAAGAGTCCGGTCGACCTGCCCAGAGGCTCCAAACGCTTGATGTGTCTGTGGCCATCTTCCCTCTCCCTCCCTCTCATCCTCCTCCTCTTGCTGCCTCTCTCCCTCTCCCTCGTCATTGTTATTGTGTCCTTCCTTCTACCCTGGGCCAGCGCTTGACCCAACATTTCTGTTTCAAGTGAATAGTTTCATTACAAAACGTTCCACCAACAATGAAATGGATAGCACAAAATGGAAGCGAAAATACGGTGCTTTACGCAGGAGACTAACTTAAAGTTGTTTATAAGATGTGACCCTCCATATTTCAGAGTTATGTTCTTTTTCCTTCCAGAAAATAGAGATGTTAAACATCTTGACTCTTGGGGAGAGTTGGCCTTTTGGCTTCATTCAAACCAGAAAGTGCACAGGTTCAAATACTTTGATTCTGCCCCTGTTAAAGGCCCTCTCTGTACATTTCCATTCAGATTCTGTTCACGATAAGAAAACAACTAAATAAAAAAAAAAAGCCTCATCAAATCTCACCCTCCGTCACATTCACACCCCCTCTTTTGTAAAAATAGACCTCTCGTCTCGCTCCTTATTCTAATGAGCCACCAACCGCAGTGGTACATGGCGGAAAGGTTTCAGAGCTGCACAAGTACATATATAAATATATATAAAATAAATATAACAGGCTCAATAGGAAAATACAAAAAAGATGACGCTGCTGAACTATGCAATTCTTCTGTTCCGCGGCATCTTAGCCGCTGTCAAACTAAGGCTACTACTTCTTTGGCACTATAATCACCTTCTCAGTCCCTTTCCTTTTCTCTTTGGAATACAGGGAGTTATGGTTCTATAATAGAGCATGACACCATTTACAAAGCAATAGCAGGAGACTTCTGGTATAGCTCCTTAACGGCAGTACATCTGCTGGTTTAATGAGTGTTTTACATTTATTTAACTTGTTGCAGACTATTTAAAAACAGGTTCTTCTTCTACACTTGTGTATGTTTTTAGTAAATAAGCTGACCTCACACATAAAATGAGCTTAATTGGAAATTAATTATGTCAAAGCAATTTAAACACTTAACACACAGTCTTACAGTTGATTACTATTATGTTTAATACTATTTATATTGTATATTTATATGATTCAAGTAGGGAAGTAAGCTTGACAATCAGTCACGCAACTTGTTCCAAGTGGAAATAATTGGAAAAAACGTGGCTTTTCTGTACTGTATGTTCAATGTTGCGTTGTTTTTGTATGGTTTTTTAAGTTGTAATAGTTTTGTTTTTTCACATCACACTGGAGTTGCTTCCTTGTAAAGAAATATTTGTTCCTAATTAAGATCAAGTTGTACTGTATGAGATAATTTGGTTCATGCTTTTATCTTCCAGCCTGTGTACTGCTTGTATTTTATCTCTATGTGTGTTAACCTCTGTGTTTTACTGGGCCATAGACGTTCAATAAAACTAGACTGTATTTTGACAAAAAAAGTGATGGGCTATGTGTGGGAAATAAAGTGGTACCTAGGGAGTTTTATGTTTTATGCTTAGCCCCGAGGCTATGCAAAACTTTCCCTTGCAAAATCTTACTTACAAACTCTAATGGTAACTTTTAGATACATGACGTTGCATGGTGGGGGGGGCATTTCTGGCATTTACTTAGGCCAGAAAAACACACTACTCCAGTCAGGCACGTTATGCTGAACTAGCTCGTTGCAAGATGGTTCACAAGGATCCTATTTAAGTATGTCTGAATTTAATAACCTGGTGGCGAGATAAACAGTATGTATGTATGTATGTATGTATGTAAGTACATGTATGTATGCTCTTGTATAGCCTAGTCTACATTTAGGCACCATCGACATACCTGTTTAATTTATTACAGCAAATTAATGCAGAATGTTAAGTTAGTCTGTATGTAGCAGATTGTTAATATACAGTCAATCCATGCTTACAACCATAGACTGTATATTAACAGTCTATGCTTGCAAAACACCCGTCTGCAGCATTCTTTAAGCTGCCAATGAGAAGACAAGACGGTGTATCCTCTTCACAGCCAGAACTCTGTACTTGTGTTAAAACCTTGGATTTTCCATTTCTTTGTAGCTGGATGTATCATTTCTCGTCTCTAATTATGAGTTTGGATAATGTTAATGATAGTGAGATACTTGCTACAGTTGCATTTCGATTGATAAATCCTGCTTTTCTGCTTTGTTTTAATGCTGGCTGGCGCTCTCTCTCTCTCCAGTAACTCTCTACCTCGCTCGTCCACATACCGGTACCGTGCCAGGGGCCGCTTGCCAGCCTGTCTCTAAAACACCGGCATTTGGATCAGTTGACAGTTCGTGAAATAAAAATAAAACAGACTGCAGTGCACAACGACACCAACAGATAGTGAAGGAAAATTGATTCCACATAGTGAGGGATGCAGAGAAGAAAAAAATCTTGTTATTTTTTTTTTGTTATTATTATTTACGGGGGGGACTCAGGAACATTTTGGGGTAGCCTCAGACCCCCTAAAATAGGCCTAACGACGTCCATGGAGCTCAGCCTCTTGTCCCATTAGTGTTTGCTGCTCTCGAGGAAAGGGCCTGAGGGGGAGGGGTCCCATAACAAGGTTAGGGCTCTTCCCTCCTCCTCTAACTTCTCTCTTCTCCAACTTCTCCTCTGACGTTGTCATGGCAACACAGGACTGCACAGGAAAACAGACTTTTCATAAGTAGATTGTGAGCTGCTGCCCAGAGCGAAACACTGACTGCTGTAAATACTGCAACATCTGCACATCTGCTGTGTTGCCAAATCAGAAACCTAGTGGTAAACAAACATTCAAGTTCTAACTTTATTTTAAATGCATTAAAATTCTATTTTTGCGTAGGGTTGACTAATAACTTGCCTGCATGTTTAAACGTCTCTATGTGTGTACACTAAACATGCACGTATGTGTGTGATGCCTCACATGTGAATGGCTGTGAGAAGAGCAGAGTCACTGTGTCCTCATGTAGGAGTGTGATTAAAGAGCGAGGTGATGCCCACCAGTTTGATATCCACTTCGCCCATTCACAGTGCTTTAACTTTGAAGCATCTGTACAGAAACTCACCTTGTGTTGATGAAATTAAAGCGCTGTTATGTTTGAGCATTTAGGAGCCCACATCAGTGTACATGGATTTGTACTTGTACCTTGAGTAAGCAGGTGCCCACTTAACCATCAGTTGAGAAAGCAATCAACCAATTATAACGATTAAAAAAATAACATTCATATCTACAGTACATTCATTAAAAAAAAGCAACAGAAAAATGTTAAAATGTCAAATTAGGCCACTAACAACCACTACTGCTGCTTAAGTGTCAACTGAAATGATGTTCACACTGGCTACCTCTCTCACGACCGATTGGTAAAAGCAGATATACACACCACTAGCATTTATTGGCACTATCCAATTAGTAAAAGTAAATCCCTAGTTTGGTAGTTACTAAGAATTTATAAGAGACTCAACAAACAAGTTGTTTTTATTTTACAGATAGCTGATGCAACCCAGTACCATTCTGACAATACAATGGGAGAGTGTGTTTGTGAGGATCCATTGTCAGCTACAGTATTTGCGACCTGTGCAACTATATTTCAAGTGAAGGTGACACAGCTGTTGTTTTCCTCTGTTATCACAAGGCAACAGGTGTAAAATGTGTTCTTTTGGCCTCCTTCTTCCTCTCAGTGACCCAGATGCCACTGTGTTTGGACGTGGAGAAGCAATGTGATCCCGCTGGTGACCGTCAAGGCATTTAATCTGAGTCATATGGTTCAGACTTAAGATGCCAAGACGTTTTTGGTTCGGATGGGCAGAAATCCAGCTGCCTCTAGGATTAGATCATTCCCTGATTTATTGCTTGCTTAAGGTCAAAACTTTACAATAAAAATATCAGAATTGATCACTAGAGGTATAGGTTGCAAAGTGGAACAATATTAACAATGGCAAACATTGCATTGCTTGTAAATACACTGTTTATAATAAATGATTAAAATAACTTTCAAATTTAGTAAACAAAAACATTACTGGAATTGTTGGGTCTTTGTTAATTATAGAGTGTGTTCTAGACCTACTTTGTAAAGTTTCCTGAGATAACTTTTGTTACAAAACAACAAAAACAATGTAGTAAATCTGAGAAAAGAAAATCAGAAAAATGACATTAGCCTACATTTAAGCCATTTAGTTTATCAACCCACCACAAACAAACAAAATTAATTAATTAATAAAACCTTTGTTAAGCTCAAGGCTGACATTCCAAAAGTCTAGATTCTGAATATAGCAACTTCTTTGGTCATATAAGGAATCAAGGGCTCACATGCCACTCTCAGACATGTAACACATGCAGGAGGAGGGAGAAGCAGACAGTAGAAGAGCAGAACAGACAACACAGCTGGTGTAAAGAGGTGAAGCAACGTGCAACAATAACAGCAGCATCCAAAGAGTGGATTCCTACTGGACGTGCAGGATTTTTCTCTGTTCTTCTTCCTCTTAAACTGTGCAAAAAGTAAGTGATCTGCAATCACTTACTTTTCAATCACTTACAGCTTCCATTTTCTGTGTAAATGCCTTGATAAGTTAAAGGGGGTAGCACACATTAGAGTTATATTGGAGAGTATGGCATTAGAAGTTAATCAAAGCCAATGCAGGAATGAGTGGAGGAGAGAAGTGCTGGAGAAGAGGAGGAGCGAGAGAGTGAGTCTCTCTGAGAGAGAGGTTATAGAGAATGGGGAGCTGGATGAGGTACAAGATGTTGAGAAACAATATAAGGATTCCGAGGAACAGGAAGGTCCTGATGAAAAGTTGAGGAGGACTCAAAATTGCATCCAAGGACCGTCTACTTCTAAGGAACAAAAAGAGGAGGAAGATGAAAGTAAGAAGTTGACCAATGAGAATGAAGCAGCCACATCATGGATAACGCAAGAAGAAGAGTTTCAAGATCATCACAAAAAGTGTCAAGAGAAAAAGTCTACAGAGGATGATGAGGAAGCAGAACATTCAATGGATGAAGAAGCAGATAGTAATGACGAAGATGTGGTGAAGATTTACTACAAAGATGATCATCACATAGACATATTCCACAACTTGACAAAGTTCAGGGACTGCTCCCTTCTCACTGACCTTACTTTGAGCACAGAGGATAGGGACAGCTTCCACGTACACTCCCCTGTTCTGGCTGCTGTCAGCTCCCATATCCGAGACGGTCTTAGTAGATGTGACATAGGTAATGATACAGTTGATAAAAGAAAAGATAGAAGTGTTGGAGTACACAGGTGGTTGGTGACTCTGGGTCCAGAAGTGGATCATGTTGGATTAATGGCGGTTGTGGAGTTTGCCTACACTGGCCTCATATCATGTTTGAACAAGAACACTGTGCACCAGATTAAGGCTGCGGCTCAAACATTGGGCGCGCCCAGGGTGCTGGATATCTGCAATGAGGAGGGGAAAAAGTCCACAAAAACTGGAGAGAAGAAGAATAAGCTCTCAGCTGCAGAACAAATGATGACCACTCTTCAGTCCATCAAACAGCTGTGGATGGACAGAGTGGGCTGTGATGTCATTCTAAAAGCTCTCGGAGGATCACTTCATGGTGAGTAGACCACCAATTGGTTGTACATTTGTTCACATGTATAATAGCAGCCACTTTAGAGGCCACAATCCATTGGTGCATGGTTGCTTAACTGAAATTATCATGTCACCTAAGCAAAACTCTGCTAAGGGGCCCTTCCAACTGACATGTGAGCCATGTAAACCATTTGCCATTGCCTCACTGCATTGTGCTCCCACTCCAACCCTCCCTACTTTGCTCCATGGTTTGATCCATATGTCAGTTTAATTAAGACAATCCTGAACCTGGTAGTTCTGGGATCATAGTGGGTCTAAACTGTACTCATTACCATTGTCCCTTCAGTCCACAGAGTCATTCTGGCTGTGTGCAGTGACTACTTTCGTGGGATGTTTACCTTGGGGATGAGGGAGTCCCATCAGCCCTGTGTGACCCTTCCCTTCCTTTTGGCTTCAGAGCTGGAGGTTCTAATTGACAGCTCCTACACTGGGGCTCTCCCCCTCAGCTGGAAGTATGTCTTTGAGATCACCTGCACTGCTCTCCAGCTCCAGTATCAACCTGCCCTCTCCTTGTGCCTTAACTTCCTGCATCAAGAAATAAATCCTCACTCCTGTCTGGATTTGGCATCTTTTGCTGAGGCCTATGAGATGGGGCTGCTTCTTGAAGTCGCAGAGGATTATTTCCTGCGTCAATTCCAAAAGGTGGCATGCACCTCAAAGTTCAAGGACCTTCCAGCCAAACAGCTCTTGTTGTGCCTGAACAGTCGCTCGCTCTGTGTTCCATCCGAGCTTGTTTTATTCAAAGCAGTGGTGGCATGGATCCAAGCAAAGCCTAAATTAAGGCTGACGTTTGCTAAAGAACTAATGAAAACCATCCACTTCTCCCTGATGACGTCTAAGGAATTCGAAGAGGTCCAATCTCTGAAAATGTGGTCTGATCCCAGTCTGGCAAAGCTCTATAAAGCAGTCTTTGAGGACTTCTGCTCCAATGAAAGTCAGTGTCGGATCTATTTGCCAAAAGAGAGTCTCGTCTTGATTGGAGGGGACCAGAACTCTGAAGACAACCGCAGAATCAGCAGAGAACTCTGGTTTGGGAATTCCTTAAGGCAATATAAGAAAGGAGAAAGTGACATAGAGTGGAGAATGTTAGGAGAGATGCCAGAGCCAGAGAGGTTCAGTCATGAGGTGGCTGTCCTCAAAGGACAACTGTACGTGTTTGGAGGCAAGAAGTATTATGGAATAAGTGACAGCATGAATTCTGTTTACAGGTAAGAGAGGTGATAATTAATATTTTAAGGACATCTTCCAATGCCTCTATATTTATATTTGTCCCATTTGATCACATCTGTAGGTATGACCCCTTTCAAAACAACTGGGAGAGCCTGGCTGAAATGCAACAAAAGAGATGCTCTTTCTCCGTGGTTGTGCTGGACGGAAACATATATGCCATTGGCGGACATTGTGACAACAAATATATAGAGAGTGTGGAACGCTTCTGCCCCTCTGGAAACTCTTGGAAGTATGTTGAAAGGGATATTCTTTTTACCAAAACAAAATGTGCTATATGCATCAAGCGTTCTGGCCAATTACCAACTAGATGGCTTGTACCATATTGAGTAGATGAGGCTAACCAACATCTGTTTGTTGTGTAAGCAGTAGTCTTGCATTGCCAGACCCTCCTCAAGAGCGCTGCAAAGGAGGGTCCACACAGCATTCCGGAATGGGGGAAAAACGTGCTCTGCTTTATTGGCATTTCTTTAAACCAATCACAATTGTCATGGGTGACATTAAGCGGGTGACAGAGCAACCGTGCCTCTGCAAAATAGCCTTGGGAAGGAACTTGTTTTGTGTGAAACGTGTTCAAAAGTTGTTTTAGTCGTGCAACAGAAAACTCAGATTGGACAGATAGTCTAGCTAGCGGTCTGGATTTACCCTGCAGAGATCTGAGGAGCAGTTAACCATAGTCCTCATAAATCCACTTTAGTTTAAAATTCCAACACAAAGAAAGCGAAAGGTAATGTACATCCGGTAGAAAAGAGTGACAACTTGCGGTATTTCCAACCATGCTAGCAATCCTGGAAGTGAAACGTCACGGATAAAGACTATATAAGCAGTAACAATTGGCTGACCTGACATTATGATTTGCTTTTAAAAAACTTCCCATTACCTCAACATAAAATCAGATGCATTAATTCGTTGACAAAGACAGGGGATGGTAAATTTGTCCCTCAGATGATACTTGATACTTGTATATTACTTATGTTACCTGCATAAGTTACACATTCCTAGCCTAACACAAACATTTAAATAAATATGTTTTAATGAAACTTAACCGGAGTGTTGGAGAGGCTGAAGTTTGTCCAGTGTAGATTAGTTGGGATCAACGGACAGCAGTTGGAAAAAAAGACGTGTTTGGCAGAGAAAGACTGAGCCATAGCCAGAAACTGGTAGCCGGTGGTTCTTGGCTGGTTGAATATGCCCTGGTGATGAAAGGACAAAACAAATAGAGAATTCAAAGTGTGAACTGCAAGAACATGCTTGACTAACTGTCTAAGAGGTGGCTTGAAACTCCCCTAGCTGAGGAGTGATAAGGGGAATGCCATGTAGAGCTGAGCCAATCCAATTCAGAGATTCTAGCCTTAAAGAAACACCTTACTTGACAATAAAAAAAGATTAGACTGATTGGATACTAGATATTTTTCTTCAAAATGCATGTAAATGCATGTGGGCATTGCGTTAGTTTAGGTAGAACTTGTTTTAGAAGATTCACAATTAGCCGACTGGCTACGTGTCATTTGATATTTGATATAAATGGTGACACACTGAAGTACACACTTTGAGATATTAATGTCTTCTCTTTCAGCTTCATGTGGCCCTTGGATTTGCCTCTGGGGGGCCATGTGGCAAACACTTCACAAGGACAGATCTTTGTCTCAGGAGGGTTGAGCAGCCACCACCAATTTCTTTCATCCATGTTTATTTACCACCCAGAGAATGGAAGTACTTATTTGGCAAACATGGCCAAACCTCGAGCATGTCACTGCATGGAGACCCTGGATGAATGTCTTTATGTAGCGGGTGGATTCACTGCAGCTGATGACATGAGTCATACTGACCAGCTAGCTTGTGAAGTGTACGATCCAGTTGCTGACTCCTGGACGGCCTTCACACCTCTGCCAGTGCCACATGTGGGAGCAGGAGGGGCCGTTTTGGAGGGAAAGTTTTATGTGCTAGGTGGGTACAGCCAGGAGAACTTCCGTGACACTAAGATGGTCCATTGTTACGATCCCACCACACAAAGCTGGCAGAACATGGGCATGATGCCTGGGCCGAACAATGACATTCGAGCATGTGTGCTGTATTTGCCACCCCAATTCCGATTGTAAGACATGATGACATACAGTATGTCATTAGTGTATTGTTGTTTTATAGTTTGATACTAAATGTTAGGCTACCTATTGCATGTTAATAACAGTGATATTTTTGCAATTTAGAAAACACTTTTCCACGAAGTAAGGATGTATCTCACCATAGCTTGATATCTTAATCAAGTTAAATTTATCTATCGAAGTACCTCAATAAAAGCTATAGACATGCAAACAATAGGATACCTATGTAACAGAGCATTTTTGTGCAATATATTCAGATTAACTGCACACTGTTCAGAAGGTACTGTAATGAAAATGTTCACGTAACAAAACAGAATACTAACATATTTACACTACTGTAAGTTACGAGATGGTAACTGCAATAACCATATATGAACACAATTCACTTGTGTTCTTGTTTAGCATACTTTTAGTGTAAGGCTGGTGAACATATTTTGTCACTGTAGAACATGCAGAAAGATGTCTTAAGTCACCACAGACAGGAAAAGAGACAATGTAACAAGTATATTTTGCATTTATTGTTCTAAAGAAGCCTCACACCTTAATATTTTCATTAAAATGTACATCAAAATAAAACAATGCATGGGTTTTTGAGATTTTTCAATAAAGGTTTGTTTTCATTTTGGTTAGGATAATCATAATCATCCTGTTATTCTCATTTCAGCGCCATGGACTGGTCAGCACGTGCTTTGGGACATTGTCACAATGCAAATAAAGCAATAAAAAATAAAATTTCCCAGATTTTACAAATATTGTTGCAAAAGCATCTCTCCTCGGTGTGAAAGCACAATGCAATCTTTCTTTGTCTCTAATCATTTACAGTAGGAAGACAAGAAAACCACTGAAGGTTGTGTGTCTATTCAAACACACTGCCGTTATCCCACAGTTCCATGTACATTTTATCACCAGCAGCCAATTGCAAGACAATGACGTTACAGCTACTGTCTGAGCTGTCAGCTGAAAGGCTATCATAGGGTGAAATTTGACAACCACCGTTCTGAAGCTGAAGATGTAGAGACCATTCACTGGTGCTGTGAAGATTCTTGCAACAGAGAAAAGACTAGCACATGCAATATTAGTAACTCAAAGTACAAATGGACTTGAGTTGTATTTCTCTAAATCTTCTCAAAGGCAGAGCTTCTTATGAAGCATTGAGACAAAATGACAAAAACCAAGTTGAGAACAGATTTTATCTGGAGTCCCTGATTTTGCAAGCCTTATCTTCAACAGGTTGTTCCAAAGCCAGTAGACTGATGGCAAAAACAGAGTCACCTTTAGATTCAAGGCTTGATTTAGGACTGACCAAAAATCCCCCACACGAGGAGCTAAGGCTAGAAACTAGCCCAAATGGGGTTAACATCATATGTAGCTCAAGGCCGGACCCAAGCATGCTCTAAAAGTGTTTAGAAATATCTTAAAATCTATTTGAAATGGAACAGGGAGCAAACGGCCCCAACAGGTTTGGCTCAACCAATGAAATTAGGTCTGTCAATAAGAGTGAACTACTCATTTGCGGCTTTGTGTTTGTGAAAAACCCTAAATTCAACTTATTGTTATTAGAATTGAAGCTTTTGTTCAAAAAAAGCAGCACTAAAAACACTAGACCTGAGTCAAAGAGTATCAGCAATCTGTTCTCTGTGTTGTTTGAAAAACCAGAAGCAGTTGTTTGAGTTTTACAGCCTTAGGACATTTACTCTACAAGTAGTTTTCAACTATAGAAAAAAAGCAAATGTATTTTAACAAACTGCTTCAAAACATCTGTGGTACTGACCAAGCAGTTTTCTGTCATAGACCCTTTAGAAATATGTTTAAAACATATGTTTAGTAGTTTAATTAACTATCTACAAGCACATGCACACATTCATTGTGCACAATTCTGTATACAGTAGGCATTTTGGTCACAACCATTGCCAGTGTTTGAGGAGACCCTTTTTAAAATCCGGGCCTTGTTGGTGCAGGCGCCTCTGTAAATCGCCCCAGTTTGCCAAAGAGACAGAGAACGCGATCTGAGGAGCACCTGTAGACGGTAAATCCATCAAAACATTCAGATTAATTTGTCTTTAAGTCAGTATCTTATGGTATAAAATACAGAGGTAATGCAGAAAATTAAACACTAAGTTTGATCATACCACTACTCTTTTTCACCTTTTCCATCTCCTCCTTTAGAATCCAGCCCTGTTTTCAGGCCTGTAAAAAAAAAAGTACGACAAAGAACAAATGCATTACTCACAATTGGGTGGGAATATATGTGTTAATAATTCATCATCAGGAACTTGTACCTTCATTGTCTTTCTCCAGTCCGTACACTTCAGCTTTCTGTCTCATCAGCTCGTCTACAGTTGCGTTGAACTTGGCCTCTAGAGCTTCAACTTTATTCTACTGTCTTTCTAAAATTTTCGGTTTGTCCTTCAAGTTCTTTATTAATTTAACTTCATCTGTCATCCCACTCAGCATATCCATGTCTCCTCTCTGTCCAAACCCTGGCAACACAAACTAGAATCCAAGGAGGGGCAGCAGAAGCAAAGCACTGAACTCCATTTCCTTGATCTTTAAATCTCTTTGATATTTTCTTTGCAGTTTGCAAAAGGTGGTTTTTGCTCTGTGATTACATACCTGCTCTCTTCATAGAAAAGGGTCCTAAGATGTAAGAGAGTAAGCAGTGTTGAGGCCCTCAGATGTGTCACAACAGGCCTACTGGGAGGATTTTGCCATTAAAATATCAATAGAGAATGTGACATATGCATCCATGGTTATTACGTAAACTATGGATAATAAAGGACTTCTTTTAAAGTAAACGGTTAAAAATATATTTCCAAGTGCTATAAATCTAACACATTATCATATTTTTTAGTTTGAAGACCTCCGAGTTTTGCATTGCTTGATGTTTAAATGATAGAACAAAAAAAGAGTGACAAATAGCAGGATGAAAAATGCATGTTCATGTTCTCTGTGACGTCCCACACATCCTCATACCTAAAAGACAGAATAGGTTGCCTGCCAAACTGACAAATCTGATCGTTCTGTCGCACAGAACGGTCGTTTTTAACTCCTGACTTTCACATATGACCACAGTGACTGTTTTATTCACTTGACCTCACTTGACGTAAAACTACGAAAATGAGGACGTATCTCACTGACTAAGGTCCGTAGAGGTCAGACAATTTTCAGAAATTTATAGTTGACTTTTGGTTTCACATGCAAAATTCCTATCTTGACCTTTTGTTTTTTATTGATTTTATTATCCTACTTTTTGGTATATTAAAAACAACATTTCCAACAGAATCATTCTGGACTTACATTTCTATTCTTCTACCATGTCTCTGACAAAACAACAGGATTTTGTCAAGCTGAACCACAATAACTAACTGAATTTTAGGACAACATCAAACCAAAACATGCCTGTCAGTTTAAAAAAACGAGCATCTTATCCATCCAGTTACTAAAATCTAAAATGTTGGGGCAACCGCAGCAGACAGGCCCGTATGTCTGTAACAGCCCCAGGCAGCTTGCCCATGTTCTCCCATCGCTGTGTGCTGGGATCAAACCGGTGGACCAGTCCAGACTCACTATAATCATCCTGGCAGTATCCTCCCAGCACGTAGATCTTCCCCTCTAGAACGGCCGAGGCAGCCCCAACATGGGGCACAGACAATGATGCAAAAGCAGTCCAGGAATCGGCCACAGGATCGTATACCTCACAGGCTTGTTGGTCAGTGTAAAACTTTCTCAGGTTACACAGACCACCTGCAACGTAAAGATGGCCTCGCAGGGACTCCATGCAATGCTGGGCCCGGTCGTGGGTCATGTCTGCCAGGTAGGTGGTTCCTCTCTCTGGGCGGTACAGGTGCGTGGAAACCAGACATTGATACTTACAGTTGAATCCTCCAGAAATGAAGATTCCGCCATCTATGACGGTGACAGCATGGCCACTCAGAGCCTGATCCAGGGGCTGGACAAAGCTGAAATATTGGAATAAGAGACATTAGACTTGAGTATAGTGGAGGGGTTAAACAAATCAATCTTTTTAGTTTTCAGTCTAAACGACAAGATCTGCAGCTAAACGACAGGATCTGCCGTTTCAAAGTTATACATTTTAACATCAGAATAATCACTTTTAAACCTAATCAAAAACATAAAAAAGGGGAATTCTGTCATGTAGTAGTATTTATAAAAGCTTCAGGAAATGAGCTTCAGTTTGGCTGTTGGAACTTATCGTTTTATGGGCCAACATCATTTATACCATAAATGTATCGTGGGAGAAATGGCATCCAACAGCAGCATTTAAGCGTGGTATAAGTAGAGCACTATATTAGGGTTTTGACCACACTCTATAGTGAGAACTTCAAAGCTAAATGAGGAGCAGAAACCAAACCAACTGTAAACATAAAATTCACCAGATGTCAGTTAGTTCTTTTTTCACTTGGATACATTCATGAGAAACATGAATCAACTGTCAATATCACTTTAGAAGACAGTAGTGGCATTATTTAGGCTGTTAAGAAACTCTATATAAGCAGTATGTGTAATTAAACCTTAACTGATATCTTGTGATGAAGCTCACTGTGTTACTGTGTTTAAAATAATTTCTTTTTTGAAGTGTTTTGTATAGTCACAATGGTGACATCACCTGGCCAACCTTTGGTATTGCAATTGTATGGAAGGAGAGAGAGTCAACGTAAAAGGAAACTCACAGCTTTTGCCTTAGGTATTTTGTTCAAAAATATTTTATACATTATAAACATTGACCAATTTTAAAGCATGTTCATTCAATACATACCCCTGATATGCGTGATTTTGGGCACAATAAAGCTAGGTATTGATACTTTTTGCCCCAGTACTTATAGTATGCTTTGAAAGGTGGATACTGTGTCAAGTAGAATGCTTCAAGTGTAGCATGACTTTTCCTACCTCCAGGAGTCAGTGTCCTGGTTGTATGTCTCAACGCTGTCTACGTTGGTGTTGATATCCTTATCTCCACCGATAGCATAAAGACGCTCTTCGTGTACCACCACTGAGAAATTGCTTCTGAACTCCTGCATATCAGCAAGCCTCTTCCAGCTGTCCTGCACAGGGTCATAACTAGCATGTGTGCAATGAAGATAAAGATAAAGATGGTAAAACGGTGAGACCACAGTTTTGAATCTGTGTGACAATGAGAGAAGGATATTGGTGCATTGGTTATTTTTACCTGTAGGCCGATTTCATCACGTCATCCTTAGCATAAAAGTAACATCCTCCAACCACATACAATCTTCCCCCCATTGCTGTAACTCCATGCCTAAACTTTGGCTTGTCTGGCATCTCACCCAGCCTCCTCCACTCCATCTCCTTCACCAACCCTGTACCACTGCGTAGGGAGTTTGCAAACCACAGTTCCCTGCTTGGTATGCGTTGGCCAACATCTGGGTTCAGCTGGTCTCCCCCGACCAGAATGAGAGAATCTTTGGGATGTCGGACTCTGCACTGATCCTGAGTATTTGGAAGGCTGAAACCAAATTCTTTGAGTGCCGAACCATAGAGTTCCACCTTCTTGTTTCCAAAGCACTCCAAGCGCAAGTTTATGGCCCTTACCTCCCGGAACTCTCGAAAAGTCATGAGAGGGAAGCGGACTCCGGTCATCAGTAGGCCAGCCTGCCCCAGTCTTTCCTCGGGATCAGCCTCAACCCAAGAGATTACAGCTCGAAATACAGCCAACTCTGAGGGGACGCACAGACCATCACAGCGGATGATGTCTAGAAGCTTTTCTGCTGGTAAGTCGTGAAACTTTGACGTGGCTGACACCTCCCAGAAGTTCTTCATAACAAAGTCCTTTGCTTCCTCAAGCAACTCTGACATCTCGTAGGCTTCTGCGAAAGATACCACATCCAGGCAGGAGCTGGTCTCCATTTCCTTTCGCATGAAATCAAGGCAAAGCAAGAGGGTAGACTGGAACTGAAGCTGGAGGGCCGTGCATGTGATCTCAAAGACACAGTCCCAACTAAGTGGAAGGGTCCCACTGTAGGAGAAACTAATCAGAGGCTCTAACTCAGAAGCTAACAAGAAGGGAAGGGCAACACAGGTCTGATAGGATTCCCTCATCCCACAGGTGAACATGCCACGGAAGTAGTCACTGCTTGCTGCCAGAATAACTCTGTGGACTGGAGATAGACAAAAGAAGAGTTCTGTTAATCAAGATCAAATAATTGTCAACAAGATACATATAGAATGCATGATTAGCATTAATGTTTACTAACCATGAAGTAAAGCTCCATCCACATCTAAAATCACATCACACCAAACACGGTCTGCCCACAACTGTTTAATGGACTGAAGAGTAATCTTCATCTCTTCTAGGGGAAATATCTTTTGCGCTTCCTTTGTAGAACTTCCATCTTCTTTTATTGTCTTCTCATTGTTGCAGAAATCCAGTATTCTAGGGATGCCCAGTGCTTGAGCTGCAGCCATAATCGAAGCAATGCTGTCTTTGTTTGAAGACAATACGGCTCCAGTGTAGGCAAACTCCAAAACTGCCTGTAGCCCAACATGATCAACCTCAGGAGACAGAGACAATGACCGCCTTTGGACTTCAACGTTGTTATCATTGTCTGATTGTTCTTCACTTTCATCACTCAGCCTCTCTCGAACAAATGAGCTGATGGCAGCAAGGATAGGCAAGTGCACGTCAAAGGTGTTACCATTATGAGTGGTAAGAGTCAGATCTGTGAGAAGAGATAAATCCCAGAATTCCTTCAGGGCAACAAATATCTCTTTAGGATACGTTTTGCTGCGGTATATGTGGACATTATCACCAAGTCCTTCATCCCCAGATGTGTCCTCGCTCATATGTTCCCCAATTCCTTCTTGACTAGTACCACTCGTTCTGACCTCTGACCCTCCTTTCTTAACCCTCTCACTTGTAAGCCCCATCCTGGAGTCATTGTAAGCCATGATCCTCCTCAACTCGCAGTTGTCCTGTTCTATTCCCTCTTCTCCACCTTCTTCAATCACTCTTTTCCTCCTCTCTTTCTCTCTCCTCCATCGATCTTCCCATTCCATTGGCAGGTAACGGCAGGTAAACTCCATGTCTGTGGCTATAGGCTTAACTGTCTCTTTGAACTACTGCCGACAGTGATCTTTTAGTGGCATTTATAAATACACAAATATTGTCATGAAAAATACACTCTTCTCTCCTATTCATCTACTTTTTCTGCCTTCACAAAGCTTTCTGTCCTCTTAAAATCCCCTTTACGCTGCAACTTAACTTTCCTCGCTGCATAAACAAGCAGCTATTAATAACTAATGGGCCGGAGAGATTCAGTTTCAGCTGAACCTTGGGACTCACTTCATTGTAGTGTTCATCAAGGAAGAAAACAGGGCGGAACTTCAATGGTTTGAGTTTAATGGGAAGTCAATAAAGAGACAAGTAAAATATTTTCCCACCACTGACCAAGTTAACTTTGATATTTAAAGTTGTATTACTGGAATAACAACTTATAAACAGCAAAAACTGTCAATGAGCCATAAGGAAACTGGCATAGGTTTACTTATAAGATACTGTTTATTTTGTTATTGATTAATACTAAATAGACCCATTTTGCTTGTCAAGGGTCACATTTCAAGTCAAATGTCAGGTGTACAATTCTGCTGATTTTATTCTAGTTTCTGGTTTCATACCTTTATTTTGTTCATTGTTTTCCACTACATGGCCAGGGGATACCTTGTATACTCCATGTCAGTGGTAAAGGGAGGGCAAGGGTTAAAAAAAGTCAAACATGAATGCGTACTCTTGTCTTTTTGTAAAACCAAACCCATGGAAGGTTGGTGATATGTAACACTTGGGCTTGTATGTATGTATGTATGTATGTATATATAGTACCCCTCAAACCACATGTGGCCCCAGCCTGGGTTATCCATTTCAATGGTCTAGAACTGCCACCGCCAACTGGACAGTGCTATTATGACTGTCCAGGCTTAAGACTATTACAACGCACTTTGTTTATCAAGGAGAAAAATTATCTTTTATCTTCATGATCCAAAGTACAATAGGGCAAATAAAAGCATTAAAGTAGAATTGAACAAAAACACAGTGACCTTGACTTGCTTTGATGTCGATCCAAGGTTAAGTCATAAGTTAATAAAATAATCCTGTAAATTACTGCCAAGATGCAATAAGGAAATAGGATAAAGTTATTTTGCTGCAGCTTTGATTTATGCATTGGTTTCTATAAACAATGATTAACCTGGATTTTCTTATAAAAACACACATCTCCTCACCGTCCAAACAGTCCAAACCATCCAAACTGTCATTTTTAATATATGTAAGAAGTACCTTCCAAGCTGAAGAATGGAGACAATCTCAGTGATGATGGTTGTGTGTTTGCTTGCTGGTCTATCTGAATGCCAGACTGGTGGTGAAAACAATCCGACCAAAATCACTAGGCTGCCATACGAAGATCTGGAGGATAACTCGGTAGAGAAAGATGCTTTCCAGAATTCAAACCAAGGGCTAGAAACGCCAGCCATTTTGACAACCAGCTCAACAACAACAAAAACAACAACCCAGCCAAGCTGTGAACCACCCATCTACACTGTGCTGAAGGAGCTGGGGGCTCTGGAAGAAAGGCTTGCAGCCACTGTGACAGCCATGGAGGAAACAAACAAAAAGCTGGAGGCCAATGAGAAGAAGCTGACTGCACTGGACGGGAGAGTGACTGAACTGAGCGCACTGGATCAAGGTAAAGCAATATATTATACTAAAACAATGATTGTGCAGAGCCATAGTTTTTCATGACAATCACATGTTCTCAGCTGAATTATTTGGCTACACCAAAATTGTGGTTGCACATTGTTTCCTTGAGCATAAATACATCATGTTTAAAATTATTCAAATAATTGCAACATGTCAAGGCTTCAAATTTTAAACAACTTTCTCTCTCACACTCTTGTTTAGTGCAGAGAGCTATAAACCGAGTTTTCTTTTGAGAAGAACTCAACACTATACAGGCTTTTGCTACACATAATCACATGGATGTTTGTTGTAATTGTAAGTAGAAAAAAAGGATATAAATAAATTGATTGCATGGATTTGAAAGTACCACAGATAGTTAATATAGGCTCAGTTCAGGTATTTGTTGATAGAATGATGATAGGCCTGCATGAGCTACTGCCATGGGTAGAAAAGTCCAAACAGAGATAACAGAGTCTACAGGTAAACAGGAATGTGGGCAGGAAAGAGATGCAGACAGGCAGGATAGAGAGTTCTGTTAGGTCCAGATTTAGGTACAGATACATGTGGCAGATTTTAGGTGGCTCAAAAAACAAGGCACAACAATCTGGCAACTGACTGGGGAAAAGGGCCTGGTATATATATACTATTTATGGTATATTTACTGACAGGCTAATGAGGGAAATGGATAAAATGTGAGCAGGTGGGCAGGGAAAATTAGGTGCTTGGACTGGCTGAAAGGGGTTATGGCAGGGCGGGAGGGAATGGTTGGATGAGGAGTGAGGTGGCAATTAAGCTTGGGAAATAGAAATGTGGCTGGAGGGAGGGACAGAGAGGTAGACGTGACAGAAAGTTTGGCATGCGTGAGAAAGGTTTTACATTGTCAGATCAACTAACAGAAGACGCTTCTTGGTCATTTTTCTTATGTTGCTTAACAATTTTGGCTTAAAGGATATTTGTGGGTACAGTAGGTTGGAAGGTGTGATCATGAAACTCTGACATGCTGTTTATTTTTTATTTTTAAAAAAAGGGAACCAAATTCAAAATAATGATGAATTTTTGTTTTTATCCCCTAGGACATCATCGGGTTGCATTTTCTGCTACATTAGGCAACGATGGCACCATTGGTCCTGTAAATATTGATTATTCTCTGGTGTATAGAAATGTTCTGTCCAACATTGGAGGACATTACAGCCCAGTCACAGGTCAGTATTTAGTGTTCCTCTCCTATTCTATTATTTTTTTACTTGCTCTGTCCCATTACCCAAGTGTTGGTGGTAGATTAGATGTACCAAAGATAACTGTTGGTCTTTTTTCTGTTTCACTCACTCTTATTCTGTTGCAATTCATTTAAAATGTATTTGCTTTTACGTCTGTTTTTCTGTTAAAGGTGCAACATGTAATACTGACAGCTAGTGTTTAAAATAGTTACTGCAGTGCAAATGTAAAATACTGGAGAGAATTGGGCCTTTAAGTACTTAAATGTTTCTGTTGTTGCAGGTTTTTTTACAGCCCCAGTGCAAGGAGTATATTACTTCACCTACACTTCCTTCTCCTGGGGAGGTGATGGAACCAGTGGTGGCAGTTTGTACCAAAATGGAAACAAGATAGTTTCATGGTATGGTCATGTTTCTTCCAACGATTTGACTGGATCTAACAGCGCTATCTTGCAGCTACAAGTTGGAGACAGTGTTAATGTTCGTCTATGGAAGGATATGAAGATTAGTGAAAATGGAAATAACTATTGTTCATTCAGTGGATATTTGCTTTTCCCTGTGTGAAGTGTTTGAAACAGATCAAACTTTCAATAATGGCTAGAAGATAAGTGATGTGACTATCTGTGGCTGTAAACACAATATTATGTAGAAGAATGTTATTCTTGTGGTGGAATGATTGTATCTAATAAAGCCTACTTATATGTGATCTTTCTCCTAAATCTGCAGTTTCTAATTTTACATGCATATGTAGACAGAATGTACAGATGTTTGCATACACAATTGGTATCCATAACTGCACGCTTTTCATATTTTCTATACTCTATGGTTAGTATTGTTTTTACTCTGTTTTTTAAATTATAATCAATCGGTTATGGGGACCCATTATAGTACTTAATTATTTGCAAAGTTAACCATAGCTTCTTCTGCCTCCATCCCACTAGGCTACACATCTGTGTGTGGAATGTGTATATTGTGTTCTCAATGATTCATCAGTCACATGATTACCACTACTTTTGAATTCCTTTAAATAACAATGTACCATAAAATCATAATGTACTATTTTCAATAATTTTTATTGAAGATTTTATTTGTATTGTTAAGAAATGTGTACTCCCTCTAAAATTGTCAATGCAGGTGTATCAATTGTAATTAATTTGACTCTTGTGTAATGTATTTTTAGTCATAAATATTGTGTAAATTATCGGTGGTGGCAAAACAGACACCCTATCTGTTGCTCCAGTATTGTCTTAAAAAAAAAAAAAAATCAAAGAAACATCTCTGCTTTGAAATCCTCTGTTACAAAATGTTCATTGTACGGTCAACAGAATTCTTCACTTTTCACTTGAAACTCACTTACAGCAGACTTTTCAGCAAAACATTCACTTAGGGGAAGTCCAAATAAAGTGTGACCCTTTAATAGCGCAGGTTATTTCAACCATTTGTGTTGAGAAAAAGAAGAATCAAGACTTATTCAAAGTTTTAAAATTTTGTTTCCATTTCAAACAAAGTTAACTGGATGAATAATGCCCCAAAACTATAAAAACCCTTCCAGAAAAACCCTTCCATATATAAGACAAACAAGATCAGATAAATAAAAATACTATAACCCTTAAAAGAACAATCTTTGTTGTGATATCACACACATATGTATTTGAAAAGAAACAAAAAATCTTTTTTTAAAGTCTCACATTTTCCCTCTAATTAAAGACAATTCACATGGTTAATGTTATAGTTCACTACATGCCATTGTTGCAACTGCTTGTTCAGCTGAGAAGACATCTTTTCTATTTGTTGCCACATCTGGTTGTTTTAGTTATACAGTCATAGGTGTAATTTTCAGGCGGGATGGAGGATACACCCCCCCAATAATCAAAACTATCCAGTGCCCCCCCCCCAAAAAAAAACATTTCATTCACCTAAAGACATTTGCACCATAACTTGATACAGAAAAAGCTCAAACTGTTTTAGAAAAATTAGCCAGAAATGAAGGGTTTGACATTCAAAATGTTTCTAAACATCTAAACCCCCCCCCCGAATGTTAAACCCAAAGTTACACCCTTGTATACAGTTCTGTAAAAGGGCTTCTGTGTTGCTTAGGGATAAAAAAACAATTAACTGAAAGTAAAAATGTAAGGCACATTCTAAGCTATCATTATTGTTGTACTATTTAACCAGGATCGCTGTGACACCATTGTACAGTGTTGATCCATGACCTTTGCAGTTTTACTCATCTGAAGGTGATGAGGTATTCTGGGTAGACCTGGTCATCGTGGAAAATCACAAACATGGTGGGCTGCTGCTGGTTGTTCACCAAACTGTCGAAGCAGTCGGTGGGGTCTGAGCCTCGAGGAGGTGTGGCTCTCATGGAAGAATTTCCAACAGTGTAACGGCCGGTAAGGACACGAGCCACATACAGCCGCTTCAGACCAGACGGGTCTGCTGGAGAAAAGTTACCGGCAGAATAATTTGCAGCGACAGCAAAGTAAACTCCCGTTCCAAACACTGTTCCTGTGATAGAATTAGAAGATGAAAAAGACATGTCAAGTTAAAGGAGTAGTTCAACACACTATTCACTTAGCTGCAGAGAGGTATAAAAAAAGATTGACACCACTCCCATGAAACTAAAGCCAAAAGCCGGTTAGTTTAGCTTGCCATTTAACATTCCTCACCATTTACTCCTGCGTAGCTCCTGTCAAATCCGTTCTTTTCAATGCAGTTGCATGACTGGGCGGATGTGCCATGGTAAAGAGACTTCTCACCAAGGTCTGCTGGACCATTTTTGGCATTTAAACGCTGCTTAAACACTGAATAGGCATTCCACAGGTAGAGGTTTTGCACACGTTCAATCTGAGAAGAGAAAAAAAAAAATCAATCCCTTGCTTATTGTATACTGTAGGTTTTCTAATGCCATGTTAAACGCGTTATCAAACTCACTTTGAGAATGTTGTAATTAGCTGTTTTGAGGAAGCCATTGGCTACGTCCTGGTACTCGAGTGAGCTAGGATGCAGCTCAACCTTTTTTAAGACTTCTCCGTTCATAGGTTCCCATTGCGTTGGCATCTCGCCTAAAGTCAAAGTCACACGAATGATATGTTTTTAACACAAATAGCTGAATGTTAAAGAAATACTTTGCTGATTTGTATCCAATATAGAATATATCTTAAGTAAAACTACAAAATGTGACATACTTGTTTCAGACTCGCTCCTTTTCAATTTGTACGTGATGCCTGTAAGCCAATTTGTGGCTTCTTGGGCCTTGAGGTTTGCAGTCACCTTGCCGTCTGGTGCCATTATATCTACTGACACTTGTTTTTTCATGTGTGCCTCCTCCAGCACATAGTTATCATGCAGGCTCACCTCTTGCCAGGCTTTATTTATATTCTGAATCGACCACTGGACATCAAGAGCCAACGTTGCTTCTTTTTTATCTTGGATATCTTCGTGAAGTGCTTTTTGGATTGCTTTGTGTACAAGCTCTAAGACGCTCAACACGTCATCTTTAAGGCCTTTCAGCACATAAACCTCTCTACCTGACCCTGAGCGATCACTAGCTATGTTTCCTGCTCTGTTGCCGTTCACATCTTCAGCACTTTGACGTATCTTGTGCTCCAGGCTTATTCCAAAGACTTTGACTTTTGCCTGCACTGCCTCCAGCTCCATTGCATCAAGCCTGGAAAAATCCTGTACATCCACCTCTCTCTCCACCAGCTGCTTCTGCAGGATCCCCTCCAGATCTCTTTTGATGATCCTGATGGTGTCTGCACCACAACCAATCACATTCATCACAGCTGGCGGTGGCTTTGAGGAGGTAAAGGCTTTGACTTGAGGTGCTGAAGTTGAGGAGGCTCTTAAACACTTCTTAAGCTTTTGTTTAGCTTTTTCTAAAAAAAAAGGATTGAGCAAAAAGAGACATCATTACATCAATGAGCCAAGATAAGATTGAGTCTGTGATATCCACAATATTGACTTAACTGACAGTATTGTTTGTATCGATGTTTTCATCTGCCAATCTTACCATTTACCAAAAGATATCACCATGGTGCTAAGTCGCTAAACTATTGCTACACAAACCATTTTTGGATTAATGTATTTTTGAGTTTCCTGTGAGGGAATTTGTTGTGCGTGTAATGCTTTGTTTAGCAATAGCTTAGTGAAAAAAAGTTGTTTTTGGATTTCCATTGGACCACAAATGGTTACAAGTAACCTAGATAACGTTGCAAAGGAATTTTCAGAAAGACTTTTACATATTTTATAACCTTTTCTGCAGTCTTTTGTTTGCACTTTGTCACTTTTAGTTTTTTAGATGACTACTATATACACAACTAATTATGTTTGAGTAAACTATTCCGTTAAGGTTGTATAATTATATTTGCCCCCAACAACTTGTTTTGTATTTTTGGTTACCTCTGGAATTCATAAAGACCTGTATTTGAAAAATTCTCTTAAGATTACTTGTGTTAAATCTTTTGCTGAGTGTCATCATCATAATTACAGTTATGTTGCCGCAACTTACATGAGGTTGATATCTGTTACTCTTCAGTTGAGAAACAACTGAAAAACTATTGGATGGATTGGCATTAAAATGGACATTGGTTGAAGTGACAACAGATATTCAAGGTCCAGAGAGCATGCGTTCCCAAACCTTTGGTCAATCCTTTACATTTAAGACAATGCAATTCTTCCGGTCAAATGTTTTTCATGTACACTACCGGTCAAAAGTTTGGGGTCACTTAGAGATTTCCATTGCACTTCATTATAGACAGAATACAAGCTGAGATCAGTATTGTTTTTGTTTAACCAGGGCAGCCGATTTCAGATTACATCATGTGTTTACATGATTGCAGAAGGGTTCTCCAATGTATTCTCAGTTAGTTTTTTTTTTAAATGATGTCAGATTAGTAAACAGAATATGCCTTTGGAAAATTGTAGGAATGGTTGCTAATAATGGGCAATGTAGATATAGCATTAAAGATCAGCCCCCCACTCAGATCAACTGGTATTCTGTCTATAATGGAGTGGTATGGAATTTGAAAGTGACCCCAAACTTGTGACCGGTAGTGTATTATGTCAAATACATGTTCTAATTAGCCAATGGTAGCATGCTGACAGGCTAAACTAAGATCATAAACCTGGTAACTATTAATAATAATAACTAGGCACAAAGTCAAACATTTTCAAGTCTTATACTGTATACAAAAGCAAACCTATCAGGCTGAGGTGCGGAGCAGCTGTTTGTCCAAAGCGGTTCTCCAGCTCTGATCTGCAAAAAATATCACAGCACAGGAAGTTTAAAACAATCTATCCTGACTTGTCAAACGATGCAGCCGTTGACAATGTTTTCCATTGTATGAGTGAGATTTATATCTGACCTGAAAGCCCGGAAGACAGGTTGATGGAGAATGACAATGCGAATGAGTGTGAGGGACTTTGGTTTCAGGTCCTTAATAGCCGAGGTCATGCCATCCAGCATGGCCTTACAAGCTTTGTCAGAATCCATACCACCCTCACCTGATGTGATAAAAAAAGACGATGATTGTAAATCCACATGGAGATGCCACCAACGACCATTGCTGCAGTGACTGGTAGTAACCTTTTTTGTAATGTGTCAAATTTGTATTAGTGTATTTTCATACTATCATTAAATAAACATACTATCCTGCTAATATAGGGCAACAGAAATGCATCTATAGATGTATGGATCTTCTAATTTCCAGCTGATCAAGTTGTTCTAATGTACTTCATGTACATTATATTGTTTGAAACAAATTTGGTGTCTACCATAATGCACAAGTTCACATAAACACACATGCAAACATTACAAACCAGTATTGATAGCTGGGAAGGCCACCGATCTGAAGCCTTTCCTCTCACACAGCTTCAGTATCTTTTTGCATTTCTTCCGAATCGTCTGAGGGTCACACATAAAACTGGCATGAATGATTTCCCTGCAGCCAAGCAACCCGGGTCCTGTTGTGCACATTAAGTCTGCTGGTTCGCCCACTGCCAAAACCATAAAAGCAAATAGGACAACAAAAACATTATGCTGGATTTGTTTACAAGATTTTGGGATGGTTGTTGCAAAACTAAAGCAATTAGTTTTAGTTTCTTTTGATTGATATAACAACTTTTACACTAACATTTACACCTAAGCACCAAAACTGTTGGGATTATTTAAATTTCTTGTTCTTTTTTCTGATGTTTCGATTCAGTTATTTTAAGGACAAATAAAAAAACAAATTGCAATAAACAGGTCAAGGTCCAGGTTTACCTGTGTTGTTAGTAGTCATATAGCAAAGACAGTATTGTGCACACGCAAAACTTTTTCAAAGAAATTTTATAGTTTTTTTCCACTTAAGGCTTACCTTGTGCTAACTCTGCTTGGACAGTGGACCCCGCCCCAGTCAGAATGGCTTGGGACACACCTGTGGCGTTTGTGCAAACTATGTGTTACTATAGGATTTAAGTTAATATAATGTACACAAAACTCTTAAAACTAACACCAGTGTACACATATTTTAAATATTAAAAAAAGATGTAGAAAATCAATCATACCTGATTGATTTAAGTTGAAGTTGGTTGTGTTGATAATGGCATCAGTGTGCTCCTGGATGATGTCACCGCGAACCATCTGAAGCTTGACTCCCCCCAACATGGCGGTGACCTCATCATTAGTTATGGAGACATGGCGGTAAAAGGAAGCTAATATCATGTCAAAATAAAAGAAACAACAGTTAGGAGATTAAATGAAAAAAAACTAAATAAATACCAATATTGTCTATATTTATAACCAGCTAGTAGGTATCTAACATGTTTCACCATGTGAAATATGGTGGTGGTTGGGGGCCTCTGATGTTTTTCAGCTCTGCTGAGGCCTGACAATATTTATTGCAGCTTTAGAGAATTAGTGAATAAGCACTTTATTCAATTTCAGGTTGAGCAAGACTTTGATAGACAATATTCACACTAACCTTTGTCTGGGTTTGCATCGTTGGTGAATCCTCTGAGATGCAAAGTTTTCTGGGCAGACTGGAAGGCCTGTAGTGACAAAGTAAAGGGTTTAATTCCAGTTCCACATGTAAATCAAAATAAATACTGTACTCCTGCTTTTTCTACAAGGCATTGCTACTGCATTTTCTTTACCTTGCTAGACTCTTTGTCATTGGGGTGGATGACCACGCGGACCAGGAAATTTCTTGTGACTTGGTTCTTTTCAAATTCATGGACCTCCTCCAGTAAAACCCTGGATGCCACGCTGTGTGGAAAACGTAGGACCGCACCGGTCCCAACCACAGGGAGAGCAACTGAACTAAAACCTCTGATCTGACAAGAAGCCAACATTTTTTTGATGCACTGTCTCAGAACCTGGAAGATTCAATGATTGAGAAGGTTACGTCACCCCGTAGTCTTAAGAAAGTAGGAAGAACAAAACACAGACACATTTAAACCAAACTTGGTTGTACAGTCTAGTAAGACATATTTACTGAACATGTGATTGCACCTGGACCGCAGTTTCTTGTTGTTTGTTATCCCAGGGAAGCAGGTTGATGAAGAACACTCCTTTAGAATGAAGTGCAGGCAGGCCATCCAACAGGACTATTCCACCAGGCTGTGTTGCTCCGCCTGCTTCCTTATGAAACTTTGCAGTCAGCTGCGGTCCAACAATGTTGGACAAAATTTTTCCAACACGGGTAGAAAGGGGATCACAGCTAACCATAGGGGACACCAGGCCATCCACCTAGAAAAATACAAAAATCTAATTGTATCCAAGTTGACACTGATCATGACCACCATGTTCATCTTGCTCTGTATGCAAACAGACACCAGTACCCAGCTGGTACTGGTGCAACTACAGCAGATAACTGGAATTCATATAGCACCTTTCCAAGAAACCCAAGGACTCTGTGGCTTAGCAAAAGTTAAAATTGTCTAGGGAAGTAGCATTTCAGATATCTGGGAGGGTGTTCCAGAGGGATGGGGCAACACTAAAGGCTGTACCTTCGGATACAGAGTCTGGTGTGGGGAATGGAGAGCAGGCCAACATCTGGAATCAAGTAAAAAAGATTATCAGAAAATGTGTCATACCTGCTGGGTCTCGATGGTTCCCTGAATGATCTCTACATGAACACCACCTCCGGGAGCTCCAGCAGTGGCTCCTCCTGCTGTGTCTTGGGCAGAATCATCCATCTGGAAGCCCAGACCTCTTGGTGGACTGTTTCCAGTACTTATCCCTTGGAGAAGCCGGTCACACGCTTCCTGCATTGCCCTAACCACCTCTGCTCTATTATCAATCAGGATAACTCTGCTCAGACTTCTCCCTCCTTGACTGCCAAACTTCTTAACAGCAGTAACAATAGCCTCA
>NC_048425.1:4905922-4907518 GCF_013103735.1 Etheostoma cragini
TATCAATCAGGATAACTCTGCTCAGACTTCTCCCTCCTTGACTGCCAAACTTCTTAACAGCAGTAACAATAGCCTCAGAGCACACAGTAACAGGGACACCAAAAATCCCTGAGCTGATACAGGGAATGGCTATGGACCTGAACTCCATCATCTCTGCTAAATTCAGAGCAGACTGGACAGTTTTTTCCAGTAACATCCCCTCTCTACCACCTGATTTTCCACCTACAGGCCCAACAGCATGCAGTAGTTTCTTGCACTTTAAGTTCCCCCCTGTGGTCACTACCACATCACCTGTGGGGATTTTTCCAGTCTGCTTTACTAGAGCTCTGCTCTCCTTTTGCACCTGAGGGCCACCTGCTTTACTCAGCGCAGCAGCAACCCCTCCAGCGTGTTCCAGATCTTCGTTAGCAGCATTCACCAGGGCATCAGCATCCTGTTTAGTGATGTCACCCTGACACACCAGCACCTGGAACCCACCACGGAGGCTGTAGCGGGCAACAGTTGTGTCTCCAGATGCTAAAATCTGTCTAGTAGCATGAGATTGTTCTTGAGGTTGTATGATACACTTTTGAGAGCGAGCAACAGTTAAAATGCCCTCTCTTCCGCTGGGACTTTCGAAATATCTTACTGCCCCTGGCAGGTCAATGGTGACTTTATCCTTAACCAGGGAGTCCAGAAATGGACCCAGCCGGTTCCTGACCTCAGACACTATTCTGGATGGACCTTCCAGGACCACCATGGGCTCAGAGGAAAATGTAAAAGGATGGAAGATCACCCCTGAATAGTCAAACCCATGCAGCTGCAGCAATCCTGGTAACTCTTGTGCCAACTCTGGGTAAGGAAGAATGACTTGTCCTTCTATGCTTGACTGGTCCAAAATAAACTGTGTGACAGCTTCCTTCAGCTCGTCAACCTCTTTGGTGTGGCCAAGTAACCACACCGAGCTGTCTGAGCCAAACACAACCTGAGCCCTGTATTGCCCTTTGTTCATCTCCATCGTCTTGGACTTAAGCTTTTCCTGAAGCTCAGACGGCACAGTGGAGCAGTTAGGAACATCAATCTTAACTTCATCGAATTTTTCGTGCAGTTTTTTGGCTGTGTCATTCATTTCATCAGCAGAAAGGGAGAAGATGCGTATCTCTGTGTCTCGTAACTCTACTTCCACCTTGTCACTGAGACCTAAAAATTGACCCAGCGCCCCTGAACCTCCGTAAGCCCTTTGCAAGAAGACCAAGAAATATGCGCTCATGTCAGAAACCGTCTTTTCTGACACCCACTTCTCCTGATCGGAAATCCAATTGCCAGCCTTAAGAATCTCCTCTGCGGAACCTTCCAAAACTAACTGACCGGCAGCTCCCTTCGTTACCTTCACTCCTGGACAATCTTGTCCCAAACTGTGCTCGATCTCTTTCCAGAGGAGGCGGAGCTTGGCCTCGCCCAGTCGACGAATGCTGGTTTGCTTCTCACTCATACCTGACCTGTCCTTTACATTCATCAACCGGGCGTTCACCTGAGAACGCTCCCCGACAACAACAGCCATCCCAACCTCGCTGTACACCTTCACCTCATCTGTGCTCTGAGGAGAGCTGCAGGACT